>NC_041392.1:704173079-704173322 GCF_002162155.2 Triticum dicoccoides | reverse complement strand
ATATATATATATATATATATATATATATATATATATATATATATATATATATATATATATATACTTAGTTACCTATGTTATCTCTAATATGCTTAGTTTCCTATAGGTTAGCTTCATTTTACCTAAGTTGGCTCTAATATCCTAACTTAGAGCTTATATGCTTAGTTTCCTATAGGTTAGCTCCAAAATAACTTATGTTAGCACAAAATGATCAAGTTTACATAATAAGCTTATAGTTTTCTT
>NC_041392.1:704169710-704173069 GCF_002162155.2 Triticum dicoccoides | reverse complement strand
CTAACTTAGAGCTTATATGCTTAGTTTCCTATAGGTTAGCTCCAAAATAACTTATGTTAGCACAAAATGATCAAGTTTACATAATAAGCTTATAGTCTTCTTCTTATTCTTCTTCTTTTCCAAAATTCTTCTTATTCTTCTTCTAGTGTTCTTCTTCTTCTAGTATTCTTCTAGTCTTCTTCTTTTTCTTCTTCTAACTTCTTGTTTATCATTTTGCAGATTTGATTTAATTCACGGAAGCTTGCATGGATGGAGTGCTTCTTTTCCATTTGTGTTTTTATTTTGTATCAATGTGAAACTTTTGTGAATTGATGGATAACGGTGTTGGATGAACAATGTGAAACTTTTGTAATATGTAATGATGGACTATGTGTTGGCTATGTATGTATATATGATGGAACTTGTGTGTTGGCTATGATTGTTATATGGATGCTTGTTGTATATATATGTGTTGGATATCTCATAGGTGAAATAATGACCTGAGATTAAGAAAAAAAATAAAAAAAAATGTTACTAATGGCGCACTACCATGTGGTGCGCCATTAGTATAGCAGACACTAGTGGCGCACCGTGAGCAAAACTAATGGCGCACTGCCTGGTGCGCCATTAGTATACCAGATACTAATGGCGCACCAGTGGTGCGCCATTAGTAAAAATTACTAGTGGCGTGCTACTAATGGCGCACCGGTGATGCGCTATTAGTAGGCAAAACCGGTGCGCCATTAGTAGGCCTTTTCCTAGTAGTGCGGGCGACGTTGGCGGTGGCGGACCCCAGCCCTTACTCGTCTAGGGTTTCTCCAGCGCGGGACGGAGCTCTCTGGGCGGTGTCTTCAAGCGGCGGCAGTCCTGCGCGGCGGCGGGGGTGAGCTCTGGGCGGCGGCGCCGCCGTTGGCGGTGGGGCTACGCAGCTGCGCGGGCTGGCGGCGCCCGCCCGACCCAGATCTAGTCCCTTCGGGCCCCATCTGGGCCAGGGCGGGCCGGCGACAGGTGTGGCGTTGGCGTGGCCCTCAGGAGGCGGTGGCGAGCGGCGACAATCGGCAGGGTGCTGGCGGCATCGATGCCAGCCTGCTACAGCGTGGCCGGCAGGGCTTAGCGGGCCCATTTCGGGCCTGGCCGGGCCAGGGGTGGCCTGGTATGCCTCGCTGCTGTGTCCGGACGGCTACCGCGACGGTGCCGGAGGCGCGGGCCTCCCGCACGATGGCGGTGGAGGTTGTTCCCTCCCGCTCGGCCTTGGTGCTGCTGCTCCCGCCGCTTGGATCTTCTCACCGGTTTTCTTGGCCTCGTGATGGTGCTCGCGGGGAGACGACGTTGGTGGCGGTGCAACTGTGATGGCGCATGGTTGGGCGGTGGTTTGGCTGGTCGGCTCCGGTTGGCCGGTGGGGTTTGGCGTGCGGGAGAAATCCTTGCCGGCTCGTCCGGCTCCGATGCGGTGACACCGGCGGGTGCCACTATCCCTTCTTGGAGGGTGTCGGGAGTAGCTATCCCCGACCTCCCTCCGCGTACTGGGGGAAGCCTAGGATTTGTCCGGGCAGCAGCGTCGTGGGCGTCGCATCCCTTCTTGAAGGTGCTGCTTAGTCCGCGGTAGATCGGAGCCTCGGGCTGTGGTGGTTTGTTTCCGGAGGGCGCAGCGGTCGCGGGTCTTCCGTGCTTTGTCGAGCTGCCGCTGTTGGCATTTATTTATTTTTCTTTTTCTTTGGGCTTGATGTGTTGCTCGCCCTAGCATTGCGATGTGTATAATGATGATTTGCTTTGGAATACAAAATGAGGGAAACCCTTTTTCGGTAAACATGAGAACAATAATACATAGCCTGACTCGTCAATCATATTAGAAAAATATTAGATAATAAAAGCATATGAAAAAACAGTCAAATTTGCTAATGGAAATACCCTGGTATTTCTATGTAAAGATACAATTTTCCTTTTTTGCGTGAGAAATTTTCAATCTATCCATCTCCAATCATGGTAGTACAAAGGACACCAGAGGTAATAAAAATTGCAACCAGGTCTGTAGACCATCTAGCGACGACTACAAGCACTGGAGCGAGTCGAAGACGCAACATCATCATTGTCTCTCCTTCCCTGGAGCCGGACAAACCTTGTTGTAGTAGACAGTCGGAAAGTTGTCGTACTAAGGCCCCGTAGGACCAGTGCATCAGAGCAGCAACCATCGCCGATGAATAAAGTCGTAAATCGAAAGTATCGAACCTGTAAACACCCAAACCAATCCGAACAAAGACCAGATCCAAACAGATCCATCGAAGACTAGCACCGACCGAATCCCGTGATATCCGACGAAGACATACCTACACACTCCTCCGATGATGTTAGATGCATCATCGGAACGGTGATTGAACGTGGGAGACATTATTCATACTAAGGGACATCGCCGCCGCCACACAGCCACAACCAAGACACTGAACCTAACAAGAATAAAAACAGGGTCCCTCCCGCCGGCAGGGGCCGAGATCCTCCGCACCTCCATAGCCCAAAGGCCATCGGAGGTGGGGCGGACCGGCAGTAGCACCGATGGGATGAAGAGGAAAATTTAGGATGTTTTTTTGTGGAGAAGGAAACAGATCGCCGTCTACAATTTCCTTTTAGGAAGATAAACACGTGTTCTTGCGACAAAACTATCTTTTGCAAAAAAGTGGAAACTGATTGGATCATGTTTCCCAACCAACAGAAGCAACCGAAAGTTAGCCCTCCAAATGTCAGATGTTGTTAAGAGGAAATTTGCAAGCACGGAAACTGGAGACTACCAAAAATAACAAAACACTCACTTCTTCAACCGGCTCGCGAGGAAGGCTCGCGAGGAAGGATGTATCACTCCAGCATTGGTACCCATCATCCATTATTTCAAAAACAAAATCAAGCACGCCACTTCCAAACAAGCGGCAATGTCAATTTCCTGCTTATATGGGCAATTCGGATGTGAGTTCAATGGTTTTCCTCCTCCTTGCTTATAAGCTTTATTGGCTTTGTCTATCAACTGGCTTTATCATCCAATTAGTTCAGCCCAGCAAACATCAACTAAGATCATCTCTAGCAGACCCGCAAAATAACCGTCAAAATGCGAGTCGGCATAGAAAATTCCGTCCGAACAGACCCCGCAAACGCGGCCGGCCCTTAAAAGTTTTTTAGGGGTGCGGCAAAATCTTGACCCCAACTCACGAATACGCGGGTCCCTCCCCCTCCCCCCCGCCCGTCGGTGCCCTGCATATAGCGGGAGCGGTTGGTGGGGAGGACATTTCAGCCCGCGCTTTTCCCCACCTACCACCTCCCCTCCCCCCCTCGCCCCGCCGCCGGGCGGCCACCCGCGATTTCGGCAAAAGTAACCGGCGGGATCACGCCGAAAGTAT
>NC_041392.1:704154594-704169345 GCF_002162155.2 Triticum dicoccoides | reverse complement strand
ACGTCTCCAACGTATCTATAATTTTTGATTGCTCTATGCTATATTATCTACTGTTTTGAATGTTTATGGGCTTTATTATACACTTTTATATCATTTTTGGGACTAACCTATTAACCCAGAGCCTAGTGCCAGTTTCTGTTTTTACCCTGTTTTAGGGTTTCGAAGAAAAGGAAAATCAAACGGAGTCCAATTGACCTGAAACTTCACGGAACTCATTTTTGGAAGGAAAGAAGCCCAGAAGACTTGAAGTGCATGTCGGGGGGCTCTACGAGGAGGCCACAAGGCAGGGGGGCGCGCCCACCCCCCTGGGCGTGCCCTCCACCCTCGTGAGGCCCTCATGGCCCCCTGACGTACTTCTTCCGCCTATATATCTCCATATACCCTAAAAACATCTGAGAGCACAATAGATCGGGAGTTCCGCCGCCAGAAGCCTCCGTAGCCACCAAAAACCAATCTAGACCCGTTCCGACACCCTGTCGGAGGGGGAATCCCTCTCCGGTGGCCATCTTCATCATCCCGGTGCTCTCCATGATGAGGAGGGAGTAGTTCTCCCTCGGGGCTGAGGGTATGTACCAGTAGCTATGTGTTTGATCTCTCTCTCTCTCTCTCTCTCTCTCTCTCTCTCTCTCTCTCTCTCTCTCTCTCTCTATCTATCTCTCATGTTCTTGAGGTGATACGATCTTGATGTATCGCGAGCTTTGCTATTATATTTGGATCCTATGATGTTTCTTCCCCCCTCTACTCTCTTGTAATGAATTGAGTTTTCCCCTTTGAAGTTATCTTATCGGATTGAGTCTTTAAAGATTTGAGAACACTTGATGTATGTCTTGCCGTGCGTATCTGTGGTGACAATGGGATACCACGTGATTCACTTGATGTATGTTTTGGTGATCAACTTGCGGGTTCCGCTCATGAACCTATGCATAGGGGTTGGCACACGTTTTCGTCATGATTCTCCAGTAGAACTTTGGGGCACTCTTTGAGGTTCTATGTGCTGGTTGAATAGATGAATCTGAGATTGTGTGATGCATATCGTATAATCATGCCCACGGATACTTGAGGTGACATTGGAGTATCTAGGTGACATTAGGGTTTTGGTTGATTTGTATCTTAAGGTGTTATTCTAGTACGAACTCTAGGGCTGTTTGTGACACTTATATGAATAGCCCAACGGATTGATTGGAAAGAATAACTTTGAGGTGGTTTCGTACCCTACCATAATCTCTTCGTTTGTTCTCCGCTATTAGTGACTTTGGAGTGACTCTTTGTTGCATGTTGAGGGATAGTTATGTGATCCAATCATGTTAGTATTGTTGAGGGAACTTGCACTAGCGAAAGTATGAACCCTAGGCCTTATTTCCTAGCATTGCAATACCGTTTACGCTCACTTTTACCATTAGTTACCTTGCTGTTTTTATATTTTCAGATTACAAATTCCTTTATCTACCTTCTATATACCACTTGTATCACCATCTCTTCGCCGAACTAGTGCACCTATACAATTTACCATTGTATCGGGTGTGTTGGGGACACAAGAGACTCTTTGTTATTTGGTCGCAGGGTTGCTTGAGAGAGACCATCTTCATCCTACGCCTCCTATGGATTGATAAACCTTAGGTCATCCACTTGAGGGAAATTTGCTACTGTCCTACAAACCTCTGCACTTGGAGGCCCAACAACGTCTACAAGAAGAAGGTTGTGTAGTAGACATCAAGCTCT
The DNA here is from genome assembly GCF_002162155.2 of Triticum dicoccoides. Lineage (NCBI taxonomy): Eukaryota > Viridiplantae > Streptophyta > Magnoliopsida > Poales > Poaceae > Triticum > Triticum dicoccoides. Next base: position 704,167,626 of record NC_041392.1, on the reverse strand, counting down.
TTTCTGCCGCCGTTGCCGGGGAGGTTAGCGCTTGAAGGTATATCTTTAAATCTTGCAATCGAGTCTTTTAGTTTCTTGTTTTATCACTAGTTTAGTTTATAAAAGAAAACTATAAAAAATGGAATTGAGTTTACCTCATATGCTTCATCTTTTTAATGTCTTTCGTGAGAATAAGGATTCCGATAATTGTGCTCAAGTGCTAGAAGAAGAATGCATTAGAATGTTTGGCACTAAATATTTGAATGATGAGCATGATTGCAATGTTGTTAGTATGAATTACTTGAATATCCATGATGCTAATGATATGCAAAGCCACAAGCTTGGGGAAGCTATGTTTGATGAAGATGATATTTTTTATTCTCCAAGTTTTGATGAGCAAATTTATTATGATAAAAGCATGCCTCCTATCTATGATGATTATTGTGATGACACGTATGCTTTAAAGAACAATGATAACCATGAAACTTGTCATCTTGATCTTAATTTTTAATCACATGATAGTTATTTTATTGAGTTTGCTCCCACTATTATTCATGAGAAGAATTTTGCTTGTGTGGAGAATAGTAAATTTTCTATACTTGTAGATCATGAAAAGAATGCTTTAGGTGCTGGTTATATTGTTGAATTCATTCATGATGCTACTGAAAATTATTATGAGGGAGGAATATATGCTTGTAGGAATTGCAATAATACCAAGTTTCCTCTCTATGTGCTTAAAGTTTTGAAGTTATGCTTGTTTTACCTTCCTATGCTAGTTGATTCTCGTTCCCATAAGTTATTTGCTCACAAAATCCCTATGCATAGGAAGTATGTTAGACTTAAATGTGCTAGTCATATTCTTCATGATGCTCTCTTTATGTTTCAATTCTTATCCTTATGTGAGCATCATTGTAATCATCATGCCTAACTAGGGCATTAAACGATAGTGCTTGTTGGGAGGCAACCCAACTTTATTTTTGTTCCTTGATTTTTGCTCCTGTTTAGTAATAAATAATTCGTCTAGCCTCTGTTTATATGTGGTTTTATGTCTTTAATTAGTGTTTGTGCCAAGTAGAACCTTTGGGAAGACTTGGGGAAAGTCTTGTTGATTATGCTGTCAAAAACAGAAACTTTAGCGCTCACGAGAATTGCTGCCATTTTTATTTGGAGAGTGCTATTTAGTTAATTATTTTTGCAGATGATTAATAGATAAATTAATCATGTCCATAAATTTATTTGAGAATTTTATGAGTTCCAGAAGTATACGTTTGATCCATATTACTACAGACTGTTCTGTTTTTGACAGATTCTGTTTTTCATGTGTTGTTTACTTATTTTGATGAATCTATGGCTAGTAAAATAGTTTATAAACCATAGAGAAGTTAGAATACAGTAGGTTTAACACCAATATAAATAAATAATGAGTTCATTACAGTACCTTGAAGTGGTGATTTATTTTCTTATACTAACGGAGCTCACGAGTTTTCTGTTAAGTTTTGTGTTGTGATGTTTTCAAGTTTTGGGTAAGGATTCGATGGACTATGGAATAAGGAGTGGCAAGAGCCTAAGATTGGGGAGTCCCAAGTCACCCCAAGGTAATATTAAAGGATAGCCAAGAGCATAAGCTTGGGGATGCCCCGGAAGGCATCCCCTCTTTCGTCTTCGTTCATCGGTAACTTTACTTGGAGCTATATTTTTATTTACCACATGATATGTGTTTTGCTTGGAGCGTCAATTTATTTTGTTAGGATTTTATTTATTTTATTTAGAACAATGTTTTGCATCTTTTATTTCAATAAAAGTGGCATTGATAGCCTTTACTATGCCTATGTTACAAGTATACATGTCGCTGTTTGAAAACAGAAAGTTTACCGCTGTTGCAATAATTACCTAGAAAAGTCAGAATGTGGTAAAATGTTGAAACCTTTTGCATATTAAGCTTTTATAAATTTACTACAGTGGGAATTTTATTTCATAATTTTTGGAGCTAGGGAAGTATGGATGTTGCAGCATTCTTTACAGACTATCCTCTTTAGGCAGATTGCTGTTATGTTTGCATTGTTTGCATATATTTCCTTCTTTAATGATTCTATTTGAGGATAGGACTATTAAATATGCAGAGGCATTTAGTATGCAATGTTGAATAATAATTTTAGTGATTTTCTACAGTATAGTATGATAAGGTTTTTGCAATGATTTATACTAACTTATCTCACGAGTCCCAAGGCACCCCAAGATAATATTTCAATAAGTCTCAAGCGTCTAAGCTTGGGGATGCCCCCGTTGGCATCCTACCTTTCTTCTTCAACAACTATTGGTTATTTTCGGTTGATCCTAAGTTTTTGCTTCTTCACATGATGTTTGCTATTCTTAGAATGTCATTTTCTTTTGCTTTGCTTGCTGTTTGAATAGAATACCAAGATCTGAAATTATTAAATGTTAGAGAGTCTTCACATAGTTGCATAATTATTCGACTACTCATTGATCTTCACTTATATCTTTCGAAGTAGTTTGTCATTTGCTCTAGTGCTTCACTTATATCTTTTAGAGCATGGTGGTAGTTTTATTTTGAAGAAATAGATGAACTCTCATGCTTCACTTAGATTATTTTGAGAGTCTTAAATAGCATGGTAATTTGCTTAAATTCCTAATATGCTAGGTATTCAAGAATAATAAAACTTTCTTATGAGTGTGTTGAATACTAAGAGAAGTTTGATGCTTGATGATTGTTTTGAGATATGGAGGTAATAATATCAAAGTCGTGCTAGTTGAGTAGTTGTGAATTTGAGAAATACTTGTGTTGAAGTTTGTGATTCCCGTAGCATGCACGTATGGTGAACCGTTATGTGATGAAGTCGGAGCATGATTTATTTATTGATTGCCTTCCTTATGAGTGGCGGTCGGGGATGAGCGATGGTCTTTTCCTACCAATCTATCCCCCTAGGAGCATGCGCGTAGTACTTTGTTTCGATAACTAATAGACTTTTGCAATAAGTATGTGAGTTCTTTATGACTAATGTTGAGTCCATGGATTATACGCATTCTCACCCTTCCACCATTGCTAGCCTCTCTAGTACCGCGCAACTTTCGCCGGTACCATAAACCCACCATATACCTTCCTCAAAACAGCCACCATACCTACCTGTTATGGCATTTCCATAGCCATTCCGAAATATATTGCCATGCAACTTTCCACCGTTCCATTTATGACACACTCCATCATTGTCATATTGCTTAGCATGATCATGTAGTTGACATAGTATTTGTGGCAAAGCCACTGTTCATAATTCTTTCATACTTGTCACTCATGCATCAGTGCACATCCCGGTACACCGCCGGAGGCATTCATATAGAGTCATATCTTGTTCTAAGTATCGAGTTGTAATTCTTGAGTTGTAAGAAAATAAAAGTGTGATGATCATCATTATTAGAGCATTGTCCCAGTGAGGAAAGGATGATGGAGACCATGATTTCCCCACAAGTCGGGATGAGACTCCGAATGAAAATAAATAAAAAAGGCCAAAGAAGCACAAATAAAAAAAGAAAGAAAAGAGGCTATAAAAAAGAAAAGGACCAAATAAAAAAATAAAAAATGAGACAAAAAGAGAGAAGGGACAATGCTACTATCATTTTACCACACTTGTGCTTCAAAGTAGCACCATGATCTTCATGATAGAGAGTCTTCTATGTTGTCACTTTCATATACTAGTGGGAATTTTACATTATAGAACTTGGCTTGTATATTTCAATGATAGGCTTCCTCAAAATGCCTTAGGTCTTCGTGAGCAACCAAGTTGGATGCACACCCACTACTTTCTTTTGTCGAGCTTTCATACACTTATAGCTCTAATGCATCCGTTGCATGGCAATCCCTACTCACTCACATTGATATCTATTGATGGGCATCTCCATAGCCCGTTGATACGCCTAGTTGATGTGAGACTATCTTCTCCTTTTTGTCTTCTCCATAACCGCCATTCTATTCCACCTATAGTGCTATGTCCATGGCTCACGCTCATGTATTGCGTGAAGATTGAAAAAGTTTGAGAACATCAAAAGTATGAAACAATTGCTTCGCTTGTCATCGGGGTTGTGCATGATTTAAATATTTTGTGTGGTGAAGATAGAGCATAACCAGACTATATGATTTTGTAGGGATAGCTTTCTTTGGCCATGTTATTTTGAGAAGACATAATTGCTTAGTTGGTATGCTTGAAGTATTGTTATTTTTATGTCGATATGAACTTTTATCTTGAATCTTATGGATCTGAATATTCATACCACAATTAAGAAGAATCACATTGAAATTATGCCAAGTAGCACTCCGCATCAAAAATTCTGTTTTTATCATTTACCTACTCGAGGACGAGCAGGAATTAAGCTTGGGGATGCTGATACGTCTCCAACGTATCTATAATTTTTTATTGCTCCATGCTATATTATCTACTGTTTTGAATGTTTATGGGCTTTATTATACACTTTTATATCATTTTTTGGGACTAACCTATTAACCCAGAGCCCAGTGCTAGTTTCTGTTTTACCCTGTTTAGGGTTTTGAAGAAAAGGAAAATCAAACGGAGTCCAATTGACCTGAAACTTCATGAAACTCATTTTTGGAAGGAAAGAAGCCCAGAAGACTTGGAGTGCACGTCGGGGGCTCTACGAGGAGGCCACGAGGCCCCCCTGACGTACTTCTTCCGCCTATATATCTCCATATACCCTAAAAACATCCGAGAGCACAATAGATCGGGAGTTCCGCCGCCAGAAGCCTCCGTAGCCACCAAAAAACAATCTAGACCCGTTCCGGTAGCCTGCCGGAGGGGGAATCCCTCTCCGGTGGCCATCTTCATCATCCCGGTGCTCTCCATGACGAGGAGGGAGTAGTTCTCCCTCGGGGCTGAGGGTATGTACCAGTAGCTATGTGTTTGATCTCTCTCTCTCTCTCTCTCTCTCTCTCTCTCTCTCTCTCTCTCTCTCGTGTTCTTGAGGTGATACGATCTTGATGTATCGCGAGCTTTGCTATTATATTTGGATCCTATGATGTTTCTTCCCCCTCTACTCTCTTGTAATGAATTGAGTTTTCCCCTTTGAAGTTATCTTATCGGATTGAGTCTTTAAAGATTTGAGAACACTTGATGTATGTCTTGCCGTGCGTATCTGTGGTGACAATGGGATACCACGTGATTCACTTGATGTATGTTTTGGTGATCAACTTGCGGGTTCCGCCCATGAACCTATGCATAGGGATTGGCACACGTTTTCGTCGTGATTCTCCGGTAGAACTTTGGGGCACTCTTTGAGGTTCTATATGTTGGTTGAATAGATGAATCTGAGATTGTGTGATGCATATCGTATAATCATGCCCACGGATACTTGAGGTGACATTGGAGTATCTAGGTGACATTAGGGTTTTGGTTGATTTGTATCTTAAGGTGTTATTCTAGTACGAACTCTAGGGCTGTTTGTGACACTTATAGGAATAGCCCAACGGATTGATTGGAAAGAATAACTTTGAGGTGGTTTCGTACCCTACCATAATCTCTTCGTTCGTTCTCCGCTATTAGTGACTTTGGAGTGACTCTTTGTTGCATGTTGAGGGATAGTTATGTGATCCAATCATGTTAGTATTGTTGAGGGAAATTGCACTAGCGAAAGTATGAACGCTAGGCCTTATTTCCTAGCATTGCAATACCATTTACGCTCACTTTTACCATTAGTTACCTCACTGTTTTTATATATTTAGATTACAAATACCTTTATCTACCATCTATATACCACTTGTATCACCATCTCTTCGCTGAACTAGTGCACCTATACAATTTACCATTATATTGGGTGTGTTGGGGACACAAGAGACTCTTTGTTATTTGGTTGCAGGGTTGCTTGAGAGAGACCATCTTCATCCTACGCCTCCTACGGATTGATAAACCTTAGGTCATCCACTTGAAAGAAATTTGCTATTGTCCTACAAACCTCTGCACTTGGAGGCCCAACAACGTCTACAAGAAGAAGGTTGTGTAGTAGACATCACCCCCCTCATGCGTCGACGGGCCGGAAAGTTGCAGATATGTGGCCCTCCGTCACGGGCGCCCGAATTTGGCTATTCCGGCCGCCGGTGGCTGCGCCAAACGATGGAATGGCCGGGGAGCACCTCGCGCAGCCCCGGCAAAGTCCCATCGCCGCATGCAGGTACGGGTCCGTCCTGTCACCGTTGCTGACGGTTTGCCGGCATGGATTCGGCCGGTCGTCCGCCAGGCTCGGCGCTCGTGTAGAGGCTCTGTGGCTCACCGATGCCGCTCATACAGTGCGACGACTGCACGCGGACAGTTCTGCGGCTAACTTCGGGCACGCCGAAGCACCCCGGATGGGTGTTCTTCAAATGCGAAAACAACGGGGTACGTGTTGTTTCATTCGGCTTTGGCACCGCATTCTTTGGTTAAATTGCGATAGCTCATTTCGAACACCATCATGTGTGTAGGAAGATGGATGCTCAGTTTGGTTTTGGGAAGACGAATACATTGATTTATTGATAGAAAGAAACTTAATAAACGTTCTGTGCACTCCTTTGTAGAATCGAAGGCAATGAAGCGGCTGCATGTGCAACCACAGGCGAAGCAACGTCTACTTCTTTAGAACCAAAGAAGAAGAATGAAGAATGCAAAATCAAGAATCCGCAGATCGACAATGAATGCATGGAGAAGATATTGGCCCAACTAGTGGGAGTAGTTATGGAAGTCGGAAATCCTCTAAAATGCATAATTGTGGTTCTTGTTTTCTTTGGTCTTGCTATTCTAGCAAAGATTTGGTGATGTCCTATGTATGCAATGTTGCTGAAAAAACAAAGAAATGCATTATCTTGTGTCAAATTGAGGTGTAAATTTAGGATTTGCGGGCCGGCGGGAGCGGCACCAGACCAGACCCCGCAAAGCTGACCCGTAAAAAAGCATATTCCGCGAATATCCTTTTATGCTGGTCTGTTTTGCGGGGCCGTCTGCGCCGGCCCGCAAAGCCGTTTTTCCGCGAACTGCAAACGCGTTTTGCAGGTCGGCGTTATGCGGGGTCTGCTAGAGATGCTCTTAGTTTTATAAAACATAAGCTATCATGCTATCTGTCTTTTACCTTTAATAATTTTGTTCCAAAAAAAATCCGGTACTTTTGAGCCTGGATATGCACATAGAGCCTAATAGTCTGCCATCATGTTATTTATTAGCATGGAAGTATATCAAGGAAATATGATAGGAGCTGATGAATATCTTATATACCAGGCCAGGCAAAGAAAGGAAATAAACATGTTATGACTTATTTATGTTATCTGCTCAAATTAAGGAACTATGAAACTGCAGACATTTGCATAATATTTTTAACCTATATATTGATCACTGTTTTAACTTTATTTGTTGGTATATCAACTTGCTAGATATGAACATGCAAATTATACAATCATACTGCAGATGTTCTTGTGTTATTTCTGAACTTCTGCGTTATACTATATAGATCAGGCTTTTAATCACAACACCGGATCCCCATTGCACATAGCCTCTTTACGTTGACAAGTCATGGAAATGCAACCTCTTGGCACAATTATTTTTTTGCATATACCTAATTCCCTGCCTAAACATAAGCATCATGTTATTCAGTAATAATATGTCAGTAATTATCTGTGCTTTTTTTGTCTAGCATTGTGCCAAACGTTTTCATATATTGCATCTCATACCAGCTGCTCTTTTTTAATGGTTCTAGGGATTTTTCAGTTAAACGCCACGCTGGATTATTCGCAGTTCTTCCTTACTTCGAAAAAGGCTGAAGGACAATTTCCAGTGCGTCCCAATTTCCTTATAACATAGGCCAAAATCTTCGTTTAGAAAACCTGCGGCAAGCATTGAAACATTGAGCCACATCGTCTCATAGAAAATTATAGCTAGCGGTTTCAAGCATAGATAAACCATAGTCCACACTGATTCAGACATATTCAGCAAGGCCAAGCCAAGAAGGTCGCGATTTATACAAACGTCAACGGCGAAGCCACGCTAGCACATTAGTACCTAAATATAGTCAGAAGCACCCATATATGTTGTTCTTACGTACTTCATGGGAGCGACACCTGCCCCTGCCATCCAGAGTGTCTGCTCCAGAGCCCATGGTTTACTTATATACTAGAGCCACGGTGTCATTTAAATTCAGTTCGTCATGCTAACAATATAGTACTAGCAATATATTAATACTGCAAATTAGTCCGGTTCTCCTGCTTCCTTTCGCCGTGGATCAGCCCCCTCTCTGCCACAGCAAGAGAACGATGGTTAGCATTTCCAACAGAGGAGTTTTCCAGAACATAACTTCAAACTCATGTGTATGGCATACAAGTTTTGATTTCACCATTCAATCTGAATGGTACTTTGTGTTCTTATTCAACGAAGCGTAAATCCTAGAGTGTTTTCATTTGATCAAAAGCATGAGAACAATAACAGTTCTATGAACTTATGCATAGAAATTTGGCTACTAACAGTACCAACTTAGAAGATAGCAAAGAAAGATCGGATGACAGAAGCAGCACCTGTTAAGTGGCTTCACTTGCACCCATCTACTTGGCCGGGACATGCACCTGCTTCTGTCGACGTGCAAGATATTCTTCGTAGTCCGAGTCACTCTCAGATTCAGAGATCCATCCATAGCAGGGACGCCTTGTGCGACCAGTTCCTGTAGATGCCGGATGTGGCGGCCCAGCTGTGGGAGCAGGTGGGTCCATGATCATGGGGATCACTTCCCCTGTTTGCTCAACGGCTAACACAGTCTCAGAAGGTTGTGCCTCAGTGTCAACCATCACAATGGGCATGGCATTTTCTGACGGTGGCTCCATCATTGCTGCTTCCTGTTGCTGCATTACCAATACCAACCAAATCCCATGTAAGAATTGGATAACAATACAACATGCACTAGCTTTGTTGCTCGAGGGAATAAGAAACCAAAATTAAACATTGCTATCCCAAGGTATTAGTTCGGAGGCAAATCCAGTTTGTCACAAGTAACAGGAGTTTCTGCACCCTAAGGGCTTGTTCGGTTGCAACAAAATTGAAGGGGATTGAAGTGGATTGGGGTGGATTAAATCCCATACAAGTCAAAATCTCACTCAATCCCCTCCAGGAGAGGTTTAACCAAACAAGGCCTAAATGTTTTCTTATACTACAGAAAGTCCTGACGGGCAACATGTTCAGTTGTATTACAAAACCAAGTGAGAAAATACTACATAGTGCAATGCTAAATATGTACAACACCAATTCATCAGTCAGTTATGTCAGCATCAAGGAAACATAGGAGATATCAACTGGCTCACTTCTTTCAGCTGGCAGTCTTGACTGTTATCATTTTTATGAATAAACAAGTGTTTACGTGAAAAGCACATAACATTTTTTACAAGACCAACAAAGCAAATAAGCACTGCAAAGTAATCTCCAAAAAATCAAGGGGATTAAGAGAGAATGGCCGCACAAATCTAGGTGAAGTATAATCAACAAAAAAAAGGGAAGTCGCCTAACGCTTACAAAATCAGTTCTGTCAGCTGTCCCTGCTTATCTTATGTCATGCATCAAATTGCCTCAATGGGTAGTTAATGAGATTGACAGATTAAGGATATTGTTTCTTTGGAAAGGAAAAGAGAAGACTAAAGGAGCTGATTGCTTGGCCACTTCGGACCAAGTTTGTCGATCAATTCAAGGACGACTTGGAATTAAAAAATTAAGTACTCAAAATGATTGTCTTCTGATGAAATTTGTTCACCGCCTCCTTACAGCGCCAAACATTCCGTGGGCAAGATGGGTCAGAATAATTCATTTCAATAACAGGGATGTAGATGATCGCCTCCCTCTTAATACAAGAGCATGGTCACAAATCAGCACTCATTTAAGGGGTTAGAGAGAGGTGACTTGTGTGCAAATCGGAGATGGGGAGGCAACCTCATTCTGGAAAGACAAATGGCCTACTAACGGCCCCTTTTATATCCAATTCCCTGCCATCTACTTTCATGCGCTCAGGCCTAACATTTCTGTTGCGGACTGTAGGAGAGGCGGAGAATGGATAATTCACACTCGACATATCACGTCTGATCGGGCGGACAACGAGCTCCATTCACTTGCACTCTTCCTCAACTCTGTTGTCTCCAAGAGGGGTCTCTGGACAACCGAGCCCTTCATATGAATCACTAAGTACCATTCTCTGTTGGAAAATGCTACGAGCTCATGAACAGTAACATTTGGAACTGTTCAGCACCCAAAAAATGCAAAGTCTTTGCTTGGTTACTTGTCAAACACAGGATTGAAGTTAGGGTGATTCTGAAAAACCAAGGAATCGTCGACAATGACAACTGCCCATTTGGCTGCAGCAACCATGAAACTGTCTCACCTGGTTCTGGAATGCAGCAGAAGGAAACATATTTGGGAACTCCTCGGCGTCAGAATGAGTGATGTGGATCAACCGGCGGACATTTTTACTGACGGAGGAAAGTTCATCTCTGTACTCTGAAGACAAACGAAAATCTTGGGAGCTGATTGCAATCACTTTAATTTGATCTATCTTGCTAGCAAGGGATCGAAGGGTCTTCGATGTCATAACTACCCCCGCCCCGGGCTAGTTGCGAAACAATGCACGCCATGGTTAAACTCTGGTCAAACAGCGCTAAAAAAGAGGAACTTATGTCTATCCAAGAATGGATTGCGGGCTGGCCAAGGTAGTCACCTTTTCCTTTGCCCTTTGTTCTCCTATTCTGCACTCCTATTTTGTTTTCTTTTCACCCCTCTCCCTCCCTTTCTCTCCTGTTATGTACCCTGATTTGTAAGAAATGGTGGACAAGGCGATTTGGTGCCCGAGCCCAGCTAGTCCCGATATCCTCTCCTTCCGTTCCACGCTCGGGATACGAGAAAAGAGGCCTGACGCATCTGACGCTGAATTGTGGAAATCAGGCGGGAGGTGAAATACGGGACGGAACAGTGCATTGCACATGGGACCCAGGACATAGCGGTGGGACGACGGAGACGCGTGAGATAGCTGGTCCGTCGACCAGAGTGTTAGTGTTTTTACCGTGCCTAGGATCAGATCAGGGGAACAGGACGTCGGGGTAAAAGCTGAGCTGTCTGTCAGACACGTCTATGTGATACACATGCGCGCATTGGCTGTAGGCGGCCACCCGCCCCCATCCAAATCCCCCGGTCCATCTAGCACGTCGTTGTTCATTCTGGAAACCTTTGCCGAACCCTGATTTGCGCTGGTGCCCATTTGAATGGATGATGTTGGCATGGAGTTCCTCCTCAATGCCGTTGACAGGTTAGAGACTTCAGATCTGCAAAGTTTTTTAGCAATTTTCAGTGTGTTTCACTGACGCGCCATGGCCGCCGCCGTTGCCGTTGGATTCTCATGTTCCCCCTACATGAGGAGTTTGCCGATAGTCATGAGCAGCCAGATCCGGTCCCTATGTCCTTGTTGGTAAACAGCGGACCAGGAGTTGCCCTCCCTGCGGAATCAGACTTTGGCTATGGTTGTGGTCAGCAAATCGGCGTCGAGGATAACAATAGTACACGAGCTGGAGTCCGGCAACGACCTGATTCATCGCCGACAAGGTCTGCGTATCGACTGACAGAGTCAATCTGCAGGCCCGTGGGTGGACAAAAGGGTACAAAATGAAATACGTGGAGTTGTAGGATTACATCTTTTATGTCTCCTGTCCTGACTGAACATTATTTGTGTGTTGCTTATACAGTATTCAGTTAAAACTTAGCAGTTAAAAACTGGACAGTTAATCTGAACAAATTGGACCACTTCGTTACCGCACCCATATTAACCCCCAGGAATAACCACAGGCACCATGTTGCTAGCCTTGTTCCGTACAATGAAAAAAATGTTAGGAAAGAAAAATTGAATTTTGGTTTCCATGATCGCAGATTACGTCTGGGTAGTGCGCCAGCAGACAGGACACCATGCCCTTCCTGAATTATTGCTATGGAGCAGTCGATTTGCAAGTATGCGGAAGAGTCGTCGAAGAGTGTGATAACGCCCGAACTCGGGCTGAATTTTGATTCGTTAGGTGAGGCATGCGACTTCTACAATCTGTATTCATGGGAGATAGGCTTTGCTATTAGCTATGGTAAAAGCAGATTGAACACGGAGAGGACAAAGTGCATGCAACAGATTGTGTGCGGGTGCTCGGTGAGTTTTCATTTCCGAAATGTATTCTATGGCGCGTAGGGAAGTGTTTGACCGATTTGTCGTGGTGAAAAACATGCAGGGCAAACCGGAAACAGAGAACGGTCCTGCAGATGTCAGTGTCCGGCCTTGATTAGGTTGTTGCTCGCAGCAGACAACAGTTGATACATCACAGAGCACCGTGAAAAAGCCACAACCACTCTATGTCGTTGACGATTGGTGAAAAAGTGCACGGGCCGTCTCACAAGCACATTGATGTGTACACTAAAGATTTGATAAAGCAGCTAAGGGAGAATAATGTGAATCTTGGAAAGGTGTACAACATCATTGGAAGTTTGTTGCAGACTAAGGCATGGCCTAGTGGTGGGAAGGGGTTGATGCCTTCCCACCCACCCAGGTTCAAGGCATGGTACTTGTAATTTGAGTTTGTTGCACCAATTATACTGTATGGGGTTCCCTTACAGTCTTTCTGTCAAAAAAAAAACATCATTGGCAGTTTTTTTTGGGTCGATCGAGAAGGTGCCATTCACGAAGAGGACTCTAAGGAACATGTGTGGGAAGATCAGCTGTGAGCAGGCAGAAGACGATGTTAGGAAGACTTTGGAGGTGTTTGCAGACATTGTCAATGATGACCCTGGTTTGACATATAAAGTTTTGGCAGAGAAATCAAGTAAGGTCAAAAACCTCATGTGGACTAACGGAAGCGGTCGAATGCAGTACAGGTATTTTAGTGATGTGGTTACATTCAACACAACCTACATGAAAAACCTTTGGTCTTTTTGTTGGGGTTAACAACCATTTTCAGAGCATTATACTTGCTGGTGTCTTGATCAGGGAGGAACAAGTAGAGAGCTTCAAGTGGGATTT
>NC_041392.1:704141408-704154408 GCF_002162155.2 Triticum dicoccoides | reverse complement strand
ACCAAAGACTATTCTGACAGGTGAGGCAACTAGAGTTTTTCACAAACCATGTTTATGAAAAGAATGTTCAAGTTCCTTTAGAACTGGTTGCAGATCAGAACAGAGCCATGGAGGTGGCAATCAAGAAAGTTTATCTGGGGACTGTGCACAGGTGGTGCAAATGGCATGTGCTGAAGAAAGCCAAGGAGACATTACGGCAACTGTATACGAAGAAGTCTGATTTCCAGGCCGAATTCCATAAGGTTGTCAACCACATATTAACTGAAGATGAGTTTGAGGTGGCGTGGAACATGCTATTAGATAAGTACAATTTCAGGAAGCACACATAAATACCTCATGTGAATGTGGTCAGTTCGAGCACACTGGGATGTTGTGCAGCCACGTTTAAGGGTAGCTAACTTCATTCAACAGTTTAGGTCCAGCATCAATGCTTTCCATGGCCTAACAGCTCCAGAAAAGCAAAGAGGGGTCGGGAGACCGACAAGTAGCAGAGAGAAGGCACCGTACGAGGGTCTGAATAAGCAGATCAGATTCTACAGCATATGTAGGCGCGATGGGCACAAATGGACTACTTCCCATAAAAGAAGGGATGCACCGAAGAAACCACGGAAGCTTGGAAAGTGCAAGAATTGCGGTATGGAAGGGCACTGCCGGACAACTTGCAATTTTTGTAGAATGAAGTCTGAAATACTGTTTCTGTTCTATTGTTATACGAGGATTTTCTAGTGTGTTTGTGTGAGCATTGCTCTGCGCTTGTTCCTCACTTTCAAGAGTCATGATAAGTACTCTAACTTTTAGACCTAAACTATGTTTCCTGATCATTTGCAGAATGATGCTTGCTTAATTGTAAACTGGGTGTACTTGCTTCACCCAGTTGGGTGCTTCAGTCTTTTATCTGAATCTTATTTCTGCTGGACTGATTCTGCTAGGGGCCGTCAGGTTTATCTGAACCTTACTTCTGGTGGCTTCATTCAGCTAGGGCTGGGACTGACAGGTTCTACTAGAACACTATATGTTTACTGTGGTCTAGATGACACCATTGGGACTGCAACTAGTGCTTGGAGTACAACACATGTGCGAGCAGTGAGTAGCGAAGGAGTGGATGAGGTAAATCGGCATCTGTTGTGTGTTTAGTTGTGTCCTGTGGATTGAACACTCGACGTACACATGATCAGGCTTCCGTGTAAATACGCCACATGATCAGGCTTCCGTGTAGATAATGTGTCAGGCTTGCTGACAAAAACGATGAATGCATTACCAGGGAGAGGTGATCCAACTAGCTGACCTCGTCTACTCGCCGTTTGCTAAACCTGTGGAGTGCACGGCTCAGGTGGGCTCAGAAACAAAGCCGATCCGTCGAGGTACAACCTGTTCCGCCTCTCCAACACAACACGCCGTCGCAATCAATGCGAACCATCAGCTGGCTAAATAAAATGAAATACGGCAGCAAAATACACTGGTGCATCTCAGGATCATCTGAGCTCGGGCTCAGAAACTGATTTGCGCTATTTCCCCAGTAAACATGAGGAATTGGTGCATCTCACAGGTATTATTGAGCAAGTTTTAGTTTTTTTTGTGCCTGGGATAACAGTTAGCAACTAAATCAACACAACCTTGAGCACTTTGGTCTGTAGGCTGAAGCAGAGCGGTAAATTGGTAGGAATACCACACGCAGAGCAGTCACATCAAAGTACGAGACATGGATAAGCACATGAGCGAGCTCGCTCACCTGAGCTTCATCATCATCATCATCACCACCACCACCGTCATCCCCATCCGTATCCCCATCCTCCTGCTGCGGCTGCTGCACGGCCTGCAGCTGCAGCTTGTCCTGCTCCTCCTGCATCTCGAAGAGCGCGTCCTGCACGACGGAGTAGCAGCTGTCCTCCAGGAACGGCCACCCATCCCTCCCGTACACATCCTGAGCACAGGGACGAGGCCGAATCAGCCACGACCGTACAACCATAGCGTCCGCCGGCTCCCGGATCGGCCGACGAAACCGCGGGAGGAGAGAGGGGGAAAAGGAGAGGAGAGGGGGACCAACCCTGAGCAGCCGGTTGACGACGCTGCGGACGTCGGCCTTGCGGTAGCCCATGATGGCGAAGTGGTCGATCGCGGCGTCCATCCGCTGCGTCCCGCCCCTCGGCCGCCGCCGGGACATCGCCGGAGGGGGTGGGCGCAGGCCGCGTCGCTCGGCTCGTGCGGGGGGAGGGGGGGACGGCGGCGAGCTAGGGCTCGATTGGGGAGCGGAGCGGAGCGGGGGGTGAGTGCTGTGGAGTCGTGCGGTGGACTGATGGTGGCTCGGTCTGGTTTGGTGCGTGACCCGGCCCGAACTGGTGGATATCTGATGATACGGCTCATCAGATGATACGGTGATCCCGTACCATCTCGGGCGTTAGATCTGGACTGCAGGGACAGGATTGATCAACCTCTTCCCCGCTGGAAAATATGCACAGGGCAATCATTAGGGGGTTGCACATAGACTGAAGTAGCAGATGTCATCATATTATTGTTTTTCATTTCGGTTAGTTAACCCAAAGATTTCTTTGTTATTTTGCTTCACTAGTGACATGTAAGACACTCAGATTTGTATCACACATGCAGGTTATTTGTCACCGCAACCATGTTTACAGATTCCTCGCATTTGATGTTGTATGATTTTTTGGAAGGCTTCTTTTAGGTTGTTGTAACTCTTGATTTTATCATGTAGGTGTACAAGGAGAATATGGAATGACCAAGAGATCGTAAATCTATTCTTTTTGGTTGTGTAAATTAGTGAACTAAATAGTACTCTGTTCTGTTTGGTTATGTAATTTAGTGAACAAAATAGTACTCTTGTAAATATATATGTATATATGTTAAGGCCATGTTAATTCCAAGACAAAGATAGCAGCATATGGTTCACCTTTATTTGTTGAAAGAGTAAAATGCATCACAAGTCCTAAAACTATCATAGGTGTGTCAGTTTAGTCCTATAACTTTCAAACTGCACTTTTGGGTCCTAAAACTATCGAAAGTATGTCAGTTTAGTCCTATAACTTCGAAACTGCACTTTTGGATCCTAAAACTATTGGAGGTGTGTCATTTTTAGTCCCATAACTTCAAAATTGCAGTTTTGGGTCTCAAAACTATGTATGTTTGTTCATCTGAGGTCCTAATCTTGCATGGCCACCATCCATGGTGCATTTTTTCAAATGAGCCATTTGTATGTGTTTATATCCCCCAAAGTGGTACATACGCTTCCACGTTGCAGTGTGTACTGCAACCTGCATGCCCACCACCTCCATGGCCATGAGCTGCACGGTAGCCTCCCTGAGAGGTTTGGCATGACCGTCGGGGAGACCCCGAGCTAGTCGGCATGAAGGACGACATCCCTCTCCCTCGGCGAGGCCGCCGGGGAGATCCCGAGCCAATTGGGATGGAGTACGCCATCCCACCTCTCTCTCTCTCTCTCTCTCTCTCTCTCTCTCTCTGTGTGTGTGTGTGTGTGTTTGATGATATCGTCGTTGCCCCGACACCCTTGCCATAGAGTTGGCCGTGCAGGCTGTTGTTTGGGCACGAGCATGTGTTGGAAATATGCCCTAGAGGCAATAATAAATTGGTTATTATTATATTTCCTTGTTCATGATAATCATTTATTATCCATGCTAGAATTGTATTGATAGGAAACTCAGATACATGTGTGGATACATAGACAACACCATGTCCCTAGTAAGCCTCTAGTTGACTAGCTCGTTGATCAATAGATGGTTATGGTTTCCTGACCATGGACATTGGATGTCATTGATAACTGGATCACATCATTAGGAGAATGATGTGATGGACAAGACCCAATCCTAAGCCTAGCACAAGATCATGTAGTTCGTATGCTAAAGCTTTTCTAATGTCAAGTATCATTTCCTTAGACCATGAGATTGTGCAACTCCCGGATACCGTAGGAGTGCTTTGGGTGTGCCAAACGTCATAACGTAACTGGGTGGCTATAAAGGTACATTACAGGTATCTCCGAAAGTGTCTGTTGGGTTGGCACGAATCGAGACTGGGATTTGTCACTCCGTGTAAACGGAGAGGTATCTCTGGGCCCACTCGTTAGGACATCATCATAATGTGCACAATGTGATCAAGGAGTTGATCACGGGATGATGTGTTACGGAACGAGTAAAGAGATTTGCCGGTAACGAGATTGAACAAGGTATCGGGATACCGACGATCGAATCTCGGGCAAGTATCGTACCGCTAGACAAAGGGAATTGTATACGGGATTGATTAAGTCCATGACATCATGGTTCATCCGATGAGATCATCATGGAGCATGTGGGAGCCAACATGGGTATCCAGATCCCGCTGTTGGTTATTGACCAGAGAGTTATCTCGGTCATGTCTGAATGTTTCCCGAACCCGTAGGGTCTACACACTTAAGGTTCGATGACGCTAGGGTTATAGGGAATAGATATACGTGGTTACTGAATATTGTTCGGAGTCCCGGATGAGATCCCGGACGTCACGAGGAGTTCCGGAATGGTCCGGAGGTAAAGATTTATATATGGGAAGTCCTGTTTTGGTCGCCGGAAAAGTTTCGGGGTTTATCGGTAACGTATCGGGACCACCGGGAGGGTCCCGGGGGTCCACCAAGTGGGGCCACAAGCCCCGGAGGGCTACATGGGCCAAGTGTGGGAGGGGACCAGCCCCAGGTGGGCTAGTGCGCCCCCCACAAGGGCCCAAGGCGCCTCCAAGAGGGAAGGGGGGCAAACCCTAGGGCAGAGGGGCCCTAAGGCCCATCCCAGGTGCGCCTCCCCCTCTCCCCCTTGTGGCCGCCACCCAGATGGGATCTGGGGGCTGCCGCCACCCCTAGGGAGGGAACCCTAGGTGGGGGCGCAGCCCCTCCCCTCCCCCTATATATACTTGAGGTTTGGGCTGCCCAACACACATGAGTTCTTGACCTCTCCCTGGCGCAGCCCTACCTCTCTTTCTCCTCATATCTCGCGGTGCTTGGCGAAGCCCTGCTGGAGTACCACGCTCCTCCACCACCACCACGTCGTCGTGCTGCTGCTGGATGGAGTCTTCCTCAACCTCTCCCTCTCTCCTTGCTGGATCAAGGCATGGGAGACGTCACCGGGCTGTACGTGTGTTGAACACGGAGGTGCCGTCCGTTCGGCACTAGGATCTCCGGTGATTTGGATCATGACGAGTACGACTCCATCAACCCCGTTCTCTTGAACGCTTCCGCGTAGCGATCTACAAGGGTATGTAGATGCACTCTCCTTCCCCTCGTTGCTGGTCTCTCCATAGATAGATCTTGGTGACACGTAGGAAAATTTTGAATTTCTGCTACGTTCCCCAACAGTGGCATCATGAGCTAGGTCTATGCGTAGTTTCTATGCACGAGTAGAACACAAAGTAGTTGTGGGCGTTGATTTTGTTCAATATGCTTACCGTTACTAGTCCAATCTTGATTCGATGGCATTGTGGGATGAAGCGGCCCGGACCAACCTTACACGTACGCTTACGTGAGACCGGTTCCACCGACTAACATGCACTAGTTGCATAAGGTGGCTGGCGGGTGTTTGTCTCTCCCACTTTAGTCGGATCGGATTCGATGAAAAGGGTTCTTATGAAGGGTAAATAGCAATTGGCATATCACGTTGTGGTTTTTGCGTAGGTAAGAAACGTTCTTGCTAGAAACCCATAGCAGCCACGTAAAACATGCAAACAACAATTAGAGGACGTCTAACTTGTTTTTGCAGGGTATGCTATGTGATGTGATATGGCCAAAAAGGATGTGATGAATGATATATGTGATGTATGAGATTGATCATGTTCTTGTAATAGGAATCATGACTTGCATGTCGATGAGTATGACAATCGGCAGGAGCCATAGGAGTTGTCTTTATTTATTTATGACCTGCGTGTCAACATAAATGTCATGTAATTACTTTACTTTATTGCTAAAGCGTTAGCCATAGTAGTAGAAGTAATAGATGACGTGACAACTTCAAGAAGACACGATGATGGAGATCATGGTGTCATGCCGGTGACAAGATGATCATGGAGCCCCAAGATGGAGATCAAAGGAGCTATATGATATTGGCCATATCATGTCACTACTATTTGATTGCATGTGATGTTTATCATGTTTTTGCATCTTGTTTACTTAGAATGACGGTAGTAAATAAGATGATCCCTCATAATAATTTCAAGAAAGTGTTCCCCCTAACTGTGCACCGTTACGATAGTTCGTTGTTTCGAAGCACCACGTGATGATCGGGTGTGATAGATTCCAATGTTCACATACAATGGGTGTAAGACAGATTTACACATGCAAACACTTAGGTTGACTTGACGAGCCTAGCATGTACAGACATGGCCTCGAAACACAGAAGACCGAAAGGTCGAACATGAGTCGTATAGAAGATACGATCAACATGAAGATGTTCACCGATGTTGACTAGTCCGTCTCACGTGATGATCGGACACGGCCTAGTTGACTCGGATCATGTAATCACTTAGATGACTAGAGGAATGTCTATCTGAGTGGGACTTCATAAGATGAACTTAATTATCCTGAACATAGTCAAAAGGTCTTCACAAATTATGTCGTAGCTCGCGCTTCAGTTCTACTGTTTAGATATGTTCCTAGAGAAAATTTAGTTAAAAGTTGATAGTAGAAATTATGCGGACTAGGTCCGTAAACTGAGGATGTCCTCATTGCTTCATAGAAGGCTTATGTCCTTAATGCACCGCTCAGTGTGCTGAACCTCGAACGTCGTCTGTGGATGTTGCGAACATCTGACATACATGTTTTGATAACTACGTGATAGTTCAGTTAAACGGTTTAGAGTTGAGGCACCGGAGATGTTTTAAAACATCGCGAAACATATGAGATGTTTTGAGGGCTGAAATTGGGATTTCAGGCTCGTGCCCACGTTAAGAGGTATAAGACCTCCGACGATTTTCTTAGCCTGCAAACTAAGGGAGAAAAGCTCAATTGTTGAGCTTGTGCTCAGATTGTTTGAGTACAACAATCATTTGAATCGAATGGGAGTTGATCTTCTAGATGAGATAGTGATGTTTCTCCGAAGTCATTACCACCAAGCTGCTAGAGCTTCGTGATGAACTATAATATATCAGGGACATATATGATGATCCTTGAGATATTCGCGATGTTTGACACCACAAAAGTAGAAATCAAGAAGGAGCATCAATTGTTGATGGTTGGTGAAACCACTAGTTTCAAGAAGGGCAAGGGCAAAAAGGGATACTTCATGAAACGGCAAATCAGCTGCTGCTCTAGTGAAGAAACTCAAGGTTGAACCCAAACCCGAGACTAAGTGCTTCTGTAATAAGGGGAACAGCCACTGGAGCAGAATTACCCTAGATACTTGGTAGATGAGAAGGCTGGCAAGGTCAATAGAAGTATATTGGATATACATTATGTTAATGTGTACTTTACTAGTACTCCTAGTAGCACCATGGTATTAGATACCGGTTCGGTTGCTAAATGTTAGAAAACTCGAAATAAAAGGCTGCGGAGTAAACGGAGACTAGCTAAAGGTGAGCTGGCAATATGTGTTGGAAGTTTTTCCAAGCTTGATGTGATCAAGCATTGCACGCTCCCTCTACCATCGAGATTGGTGTTTGCGTTGAGCATAGACATGATTCGATTATGTCTATCGCAATACGATTATTCATTTAAGGAGAATAATGGTTACTCTGTTTATTTGAATAATACCTTCAATGGTCTTGCACCTAAAATGAATGGTTTATTGAATCTCGATCGTAGTGATACACATGTTCATGCCAAAAGATATAAGATAGTAATGATAGTACCACCTACTTGTGGCACTGCCATGTAAGTCATATCGGTATAAAACGCATGAAGAAGCTCCATGTTGATGGATCTTTGGGCTCACTCGTTTTTAAAAAGGTTTGAGACATGCGAACCATGCCTATTGGTGTATATGCATGAAGAAACTCCATGCAAATGGACCGTCTGGACTCACTTGATTTTGAATCACTTGAGACATGCAAATCATACCACATGGGCAAGATGACTGAAAGCCTCGTTTTCAGTAAAATGGAACTAGAAAGCAACCTGTTGGAAGTAATACATTTTGATGTGTGCAGTCCAATGAGTGCTGAGGCGTGTAGTGGATATCGTTATGTTCTTACTTCACAGATGATTTGAGTAGATGTTGAGTACATTTACTTGATGAATCATGAGTCTGAATTATTGAAAGGTTCAAGTAATTTCAGGGTGAAGTTGAAAGATGTCGTGACAAGAGGATAAAAGATCTATGATATGATCATAGAGATGAATATCTGAATTACGAGTTTGGCACAGAATTAAGACATTGTGGAAATTGTTTCACAACTAATACAGCCTGAAACACCATAGTGTGATGGTGTGTCCGAACATCATAACTGCACCCTATTGGATATGATGCATACCATGATGTCTCTTATCGAATTACCACGATAGTTTATGGGTTAGGCATTAGAGACAACCACATTCACTTTAAATAGGGCACCACGTAATTCCGATGAGATGACACCGTATGAACTATGGTTTAGGGAAACCTAAGCTATCATTTCTTAAAAGTTTGGGGCTGCAACGCTTATGTGAAAAAGTTTCAGGCAGATAAGCTCGAACTCAAAGCGGATAAATGCATCTTCATAGGCACCCAAAACAGTTGGGTATACCTCCTGTCTCAGATCCGAAAGCAATAAGGGATTGTTTCTAGAATCGGTTCCTTTCTCGAGGAAAAGTTTCTCTCGAAAGAATTGAGTGGGAGGATGGTGGAGACTTGATGAGGTTATTGAACCGTCTCTTCAACTAGTGTGTGGCAGGGCACAGGGAGTTGTTCCTGTGGCACCTACACCAATTGAAATGGAAGCTTATGATAGTGATCATGAAACTTCAGATCAAGTCACTACCAAACCTTGTGGGATGACAAGGATGCGTACTACTTCAGAGTGGTACGTAATCCTGTCTTGGAAGTCAATGTTGCTAGACAACAATGAACCTACGAGCTATGGAGAAGCGATGGTGGGCCTAGATTCCAAAATGGCTCGAGGCCATATAATCCGAGAGAGGATCCATGTATGAAAACAAAGTGCAGACTTTGGAAGAGCTACTTGATGGTCGTAAGGCTGTTAGGTACATATGGGTTTTAAAAGAAAGACAGACAATGATGATAAGTGTCACCATTGAGAAAGCTCGACTTGTCGTTAAGATGTTTCCCGACAAGTTCAAGGAGTTGACTACGATGAGACTTTCTCACACATAACGATGCTAAAAGTCTGTTGGAATTATATTAGCGATTACTGCATTATTTATGAAATCTTGCAGATAGGATGTCAAAACATTGTTTCCTCGACAATTTTCTTAAGGAAAGGTTGTATGAGATACAACCAGAATGTTTTTGTCAATCCTGGAAAAATGCTAACAAGTATGCAAAGCTCCAGCAATCCTTCTAAGGACTGGAGTAAGCATCTCGGAGTTGGAATATATGCTTTGATGATGATCAAAGATTTTGGGTGTATACAAAGTTTATGAGAAACTTGTATTTCCAAAGAAGTGAGTGGGAGCACTATAGAATTTCTGATGAAGATATGTTGTTGACATATTGTTGATCAGAAATGACGTAGAATTTCTGGAAAGCATATAGGGTTATTTGGAAAGTGTTTTTCAATGGAAAGCCTGGATTAAGCTACTTGAACATTGAGCATCAAGATCTATAAGGATAGATCAAAACGCTTAATGGTACTTTCAAATGAGCACATACCTTGACATGATTTTGAAGGAGTTCAAAATGGATCGGCAAAGAAGGAGTTCTTGGCTGTGTTATAAGTTGTGAACATTGAGTAAGACTCTAAACCTGACCGCGGCAGAATAGAGAGAAAGGACGAAGGTCGTCCCCTATGCTTTAGACATAGGCTTTACAGTATGCTATGCTGTGTACAATACCTGAAGTGTGCCTTGCCATGAGTCAGTCAAGGGGTACAAGAGTGATCCAAGAATGGATTACAGGACAGCAGTTAAAGTTATCCTTAGTAACTAGTGGACTAAGGAATTTTCTCGATCATGGAGGTGGTAAAAGAGTTCGTTGTAAAGGGTTACGCCGATGCAAACTTTGACACTAATCCAGATTATTCTGAGTAGTAAACTGGATTCTTATAGTAGAACAGTTATTTGGAATAGCTCCAAATAGAACGTGGTAGCTACATCTAGGAGATGACATAGAGATTTGTAAAGCACACACGGATCTGAAAGGTTCAGACCCGTTGACTATAACCTCTCTCACAAGCATAACATGATCAAACCCAGATGTGACGCCCCCGATTCAATCGTACACTAATCATACACGCAAATGTGTACGATCAAGATCAGGGACTCACGGGAAGATATCACAACACAACTCTACAAATAAAATAAGTCATACAAGCATCATACTACAAGCCAGGGGCCTCGAGGGCTCGAATACAAGTGCTCGATCATAGACGAGTCAGCGGAAGCAACAATATCTGAGTACAGACATAAGTTAAACAAGTTTGCCTTAAGAAGGCTAGCACCAACTGGGATACAGATCAAAAGAGGCGCAGGCCTCCTGCCTGGGATCCTCCTAACTACTCCTGGTCGTCGTCAGCGGGCTGCACGTAGTAGTTGGCACCTCCGGTGTAGTAGGAATCATCGTCGACGGTGGCGTCTGGCTCCAGGGCTCCAACATCTGGTTGCGACAACCAGGAAGATAGGAAAGGGGGAAAAGGGGGGAAAGCAACCGTGAGTACTCATCCAAAGTACTCGCAAGCAAGGAGCTACACTACATATGCATGGGTATATGTGTAAAAGGGCCATATCGATGGACTGAACTGCAGAATGCCAGAATAAGAGGGGGATAGCTAATCTTGTCGAAGACTACGCTTCTGGCAGCCTCCGTCTTGCAGAATGTAGAAGAGAGTAGATTGAAGTCCTCCAAGTAGCATCTCCAAGTAGCATCTCCAAGTAGCATCTCCAGTAGCATCGCAGTAGCATAATCCTACCCGGCGATCCTCCCCTCATCGCCCTGTGGAAAAGGGATCACCGGGTTGTCTGTGGAACTTGGAAGGGTGTGTTTTATTAAGTATCCGGTTCTAGTTGTCATAAGGTCAAGGTACAACTCCAAGTCGTCCTGTTACCGAAGATCACGGCTATTCGAATAGATTAACTTCCCTGCAGGGGTGCACCACATAACCCAACACGCTCGATCCCATTTGGCCGGACACACTTTCCTGGGTCATGCCCGGCCTCGGAAGATCAACACGTCGCAGCCCCACCTAGGCACAACAGAGAGGTCAGCACGCCGGTCTAAATCCTATGCGCGCAGGGGTCTGGGCCCATCGCCCATTGCACACCTGCACGTTGCGTACGCGGCCGGTGAGCAGACCTAGCAACCCCCATTACAAAGGAAGTTGCGTTAACGCAGTCCAACCCGGCGCGCGCCACTCAGTCGCTGACGTCAAGAAGGCTTCGACTGATACCACGACGCCGGGATACCCATAACTACTCCCGCGTAGATGGTTAGTGCGTATAGGCTCGTAGCCGACTCAGATCAAATACCAAGATCTCGTTAAGCGTGTTAAGTATCCGCGAACGCCGAACAGGGCCAGGCCCACCTGTCTCCTAGGTGGTCTCAACCTGCCCTGCCGCTCCGCCACAAAATAAAGTCGGGGGCCGTCGGGAACCCAGGCCCACCTCTACCGGGATGGAGCCACCTGTCCTTTCAGCCCCCAACTCCGAACAGTATCACAGGTAATGTAACAGTATAAAGTATATAGTATATGCCCGTGATCACCTCCCGAAGTGATCACAGCCCAGTAGTATAGCATGGCAGACGGACAAGAGTGTAGGGTCACTGATGGAACACTAGCATCCTATACTAAGCATTTAGGATTGCGGGTAAGGTATCAATGACTGTAGCAGCAATGACAGGCTATGCATCAGAATAGGATTAACGGAAAGCAGTAACATGCTACACTACTCTAATGCAAGCAGTATAGAGAAGAGTAGGCGATATCTGGTGATCAAAGGGGGGGGCTTGCCTGGTTGCTCTGGCAAGAGAGAGGGGTCGTCAACTCCGTAGTCGAACTGGTCAGCAGCAGCGTCGGTCTCGTAGTCTACCGGAGAGAAGAGGGGGAAGAAATAATGAATACAGAGCAAACAAAGCACCACAAAATATATCAAGGCAATATGCGGTGTTCGGTGTGCCCTAACGCGGTAGTAGGTGATACCGGTGAAGGGGGGAGAACCCCCGGGAAAGTATTCCCGGTGTTTCGTGTTTCGGGCAGAGGAGCCGGAGGGGGAAAGTTGCGAGTTCGATAAGTTAGGGGGGCGTGGTGGACGAACAGGCTGCGTATCCGGATTCGTCTCGTCGTTCTCAGCAACTTTCATGTTGAAAATATTTTAATCCGAGTTACGGATTAAAAGATATGATTTTCTAAAGATTTTATTAATTTCTGGTATTTAATTAATTATTTAAATTAATTCGAAAATAAATTAATGACATCAGCATGATGTCATGCTGACGTCAGCAGTCAACAAACTGTTGACTGAGTCAATCTGACGTGTGGGGCCTAGCTGCCATTGACTGTTAACTAACCTAACAGATTAATTAACTAAACTTAGTGATTAGGTTAATCTACTAGGATTAATTAAGTTAATTAATTCTTTAATTAATTAGCTAATTAATATTTTAATTATTTACTTATCTATTTTTAAAAAAAATCTTTTTTTTTCGTTCTGGGCGTGGGCCCCGTTTGTCATAGGCCCATAGGGCTTAGTGGATTCGGGCGCCGGTGAAACGGGGCAGAGCCCCGGGTGGGCGGGCGCCGGGCGCCCGACTGGGCGCTGCGGGTGCCGGCGGTCACAGAGCCGGCCAACGAGGGTGTCATGGCCGCGGCGAGGTCAGTGGCCGGAGTGGCCACGGGCGGCAGCGGCCGCCGCAGCAGTGGACGGCTGCGGGCG
>NC_041392.1:704134224-704140623 GCF_002162155.2 Triticum dicoccoides | reverse complement strand
TTTCTTTTATTTAATCTTTTCGGTTTTATTAAATTATTTCAATTTTGTAGAATGTGAGAACAACACCTAAATATGGTATGTTAAAGATACCACTGCCACATTAATTTGGACAGCTAAATAAAATAGTTTAATATTTTACAAAATACAAAAGGCATTTACTTAATTTCTTTTGCTGCTGTTTTATTTACCTTTGAGCATTTAAACATTTTATAAAAATGTGTTTACTCCACCATAATTAACTTTGTAATATTTGACAACCCCCAAACATTTTAGTTTTAATTTTTGAAAACTTTTATCGCCATCATAATTTTGAATTGAATTTCAAAACCGTTTTGAACTAACTCGAGATTAGCAACTATAATCGAGGTGACGTGGCAACACTAGCAGAGGATCAGTGTAGCTTAATTACCCGGGCGTCACAATTCTCCTCCACTACAAGAAATCTCGTCCCGAGATTTAGGAGGGGAGTAAGGGGGGAAGGTCTGGTAACGAATATAGCGGGTCTTCTCATCCTGGCTTGCTCTTCTCGAAGAAGTTGATTCATTACATTGATGTCTTCAGTCCTCTGCTTCAGGTCATCATGATGAAGTTTGTCGTCCTTCCTTCGGTAACTCCATCGTACCTACGTAAAAATTAAGGGGGTATTCCGGGAGAACGAACCTCTACCAGGTTGACTATCTGGTCGATATCATCGAGGAAGGTGGCAGAAAGTAACTCTCGAATTGAAACTTAAGGAAATATCGAGAGCTAAGTAATGAGGTTTCATGGGAAGTTCCGAGCGAGCAGGCAACCGTTCGATGCCTGAAACAAGGCGTGAAAGGGGCTCAAAGCAATCGGGAATAAGTATTGCGTCCGGCAACAGATTTGATGATCCCTCGGAAAATGGCTCGTGAATTACATACGAGGTCACACGCGAGGAACAACCTTGGGAAGAAGGGGTGTAGGAGAGTCAGGTTTCGATCCAGTGGACCTGTGGGTTACGGGCCCACCATGTGGGTTAAGAGTAGGAAGGGCGTTGACATCTTACATGGTCATGACAGTAAGGCATGTCAGAGGGTAGCCTGTCAATTATATGTCAGCAACAATGTCGGTACCAAGGGCGAGGGACGAAGAGAACCACCTTCCTGCTTGTTGAACGAGGCGGACCAATAGGCAAAGTTCTCGTCCATCGGCGGTTACCAAAAGTCATCAACAGTAGAAATAGGGTTACACCAGACAGGAAGGTACACCGAGGTGTTTACCTAAGCAGGGGATTACCGTGCTCGGTTAAGTAGTTTACAAGAAAGTTTGTACAAAACAACGGGAAGGAAAATGTGCTTAAACACGTATATCAGGGGTATATCCTTCCCAAGGACAAGCAGAGCAAGATATCCATGACAGGATATTAGGTAGAAAACTCCTTAGGTAGGGGAGAGAAATTTCATGACATTACACATACAACAGTGTTTGGATAATTGAGCAGGAAACATTTAGCATTGGGCTTCAAATGTTCTTGTTGAAAATCAGAGTATCACAGACATGCTTCCAGATAGCATTGACATGGTCTTCAAGCAAAGGCCAGACTTTGGAAACATGAAGGATCCATCAGGAATAACTTGTAGAATAAGTCTTACAATTTCCTCATGGATGAATGGATAACCTTGCTGAAAAGGAATCTATAATGATAGGTCCTCCAGCCGGGGGGGGGGTGCTAGGCATGACATCATGTTAGCGGGTCATCAAAGTATCAACATCATAACTCTTGTAAAGGTGTCCCAACCCTCATATCTGACCGAGATTCAGATCCGATTGGTGTCAGGATACCTCAGACTTAGGATACCTGAGAAGAAAAGGTGCAACACAAATTGACGAGATGACATTGTAAGATTCTCGGGGAAATGAACTATGAAATGTTTTCCGTTATCAAGAGTCCATCATTAACCCAAGGAGAGGACAAGGAGGTGTCTGGTGAACTCAACGGCAATTCACCGAGATTCCCAAAAGATGGATTTCCACAATTAAGTGAACAAGGAGATAACATTGGTCAGATCAAATGATATAAGGAAGTATGCTCGAGGAAAACATACTTAATTAAACATTGGTTGAAAGGTGCGCCCGAAATATGGGTTGGGTTGCACGACCAATGTCAGAATGGTGATTCAATAGTCAATAGCCTAAGAATGAACTTTCGACCATTAACTTCAAAAAAATAGGGTTGCTAGAAGGAAAGAATCCAAACAACACCGTTCACTTGTTGGAATTAACACGGGGACCAATAAAGAATGGTGATGGTGAGAAGTATTTCTATGCCAAGAATTCTCAGGAGGTGGAACAAATCTCAGAACATTCTTGACATAAAGGACGGTAATACTCCAAGGTAAAGAAGAACAATTGCTGGATAGCAAGGAAACCAAGGTACAACACAAATTGTGAACAAGTTTGTGTTGGGGGGGGGGGGAAGGCAAGAATGTTGCCGATGATAACTCAAATCATCGAGGGACAAGGATGGTATTTCTCATCATGAATTCAATTGATATCCTGGAAGAACTCATAAGGTTGATGAGGATCACGACACATTTGTCGACAGATTTCATGAAGAAGTAATCAATCAGCGACGACATCAAGTCAAAGGAATGATGAAGCTAAAAGTCATTGGAACCATGGGTACGACACAAACTCGAACTCAAGCTTGTTGTTTAAGGTGAAAGGGTATGACAAGGAAAATCGACGTAAGGTTAGTTCATCGTCGAAAATTGGTGCTCCGAGAATAAGGACCAGGTAGCACCGTTAGAATCGTCACGACAATGATATAGCCAAACAGGCTAGGAATGGCGTGATCGGGTACAAACTCGTACTTATAGAAGCTTACTGAAGAGTTGCTGAACCATAGAGCGGACTCGGTTCAGTTATCGGTGTCTTTGAGTGTTTAATAACTCAGAGCCCATGAAAAATTGTAATCAGTGGGAACGTAGCACTTGATGAAGAACTCATAAGAAGTTATGCAGTTCCATGATAATCTCGAGATACCAGGGGGTAATACTCGACGACAGATCAAAATAGAGGTTGGACTGGGGTATTGCTCTACAGAAGACAAGTGCTTAAACTTGCATGAGAATTGGTATTTAAAGGAGAGCATGGTCGAAACCACGATTGAAAAAGGCCAGATCCTAGATATAAGATGAACTTATACCAAGGGAATAATTAATTTTAAAAGAAGCTTCGATGAGAAGATCTACATCGTGTCTATGGGCATGAACACAAAGTTCAAGGTCGACTCCCACTTCTTCAATGTATAATCTTCCATTCACTTCTCGCTTTGATAAAGGCATTAGTGTTGAAAGTTTTACCTGGTGAAATACCAGATGAGTATGACTCATGAAATCTTCCGAGTTCACACATATTAAGGAAGGCATAGGTTCAACCCATCCGGGCATCTTACGAACATATACCACAAACTTCGGGGTAATTAATACAAGCTCGAAAGTAGAGCATTGTTGGTCAAGCAGAGGATACAATGCACCAAAGGCATTATGTATCAGGGGAAAGAGCTCACAAGGTGATTAATTATGAAGGGCATAAAATCCAACAAAGGAACCGATGGTCCACAACGGAGCTGGTGTGGGTATCGGTACTCTATCAAAGGAAGAAGGAATGCAAGTGCACCGGATTATAGAAACAACTGACTAACTCAATTGTCAAATGCAAAGGAATTATGATTCCCAAATCAAGGGATCAGAAGCAATGCTCTGATTAGGGGTGGATAAGTTGAACAGCCTTAGGGTACAATCAAAGACAATTCGATTGGTCGAGAACCAATTCTAGTTAAAAGAATGGCAGCTCAGCCGGAAAAGTAATTTATAAGGATCAATGATGATTGCGTGTATTCGCAAACATATTGAGTCAATAGACCCAAAATGATAAAGACAAGGAATGTCAATAAGACTACGAGACTTATGGGATTAACCATAATGCGAGCAAGCAAGAATTTCAAGAGCCAAAGGCTCCAAAGGATTTTCGGAAGATCGAATAGTATTTTGAAGACTTTTGTGAAACTCATGAACAACTGGGGATGAGCGGATACTCAATAATTGCAATAATTAACCGTAGGGGTATTCAGGTGACAAAGAACAGCAAGGCAGTAAGCTCAAAGGATTATCGAAACAGCGATGAGTTTTCAGGTTATCTTGTAATAACAAGACCAATTGGGGATGAATGTAAGAATAACAACTGCAAGTAGTTATCCATAAGGGTTTGCGGTGGAAGGGGAATTGCAAACGCGATGAACACAAGTTCTCGGGTTAACAGCGGAGAGTATCTTCAGGGTCTTCTGGTGCAGCAGACGATCATCAGTAACAAGGGGCTCTCCGGGTGGAAGTGATAACGAGATCCTATTGTTAGATTTAGTAAACTTCATTTAACCCGAATAGAGGAGAGATCAGAGTCCCAGAGTAAAGGTCGAGGAGTAAAAGATCCTAGTACCACCCGATGGCGACGTGGGCCCGTAAGGCACACAGCCAAGTTAGTAAAAGTTTTTGTAATGTCTAGACTCGACTTCGGCCAAGGAGTGTGGAAGGGGGATTCCTACAGGCAGTCGGCTCTGATACCAACTTGTGACGCCCCCGATTCAATCGTACACTAATCATACACGCAAATGTGTACGATCAAGATCAGGGACTCACGGGAAGATATCACAACACAACTCTACAAATAAAATAAGTCATACAAGCATCATAATACAAGCCAGGGGCCTCGAGGGCTCGAATACAAGTGCTCGATCATAGACGAGTCAGCAGAAGCAACAATATCTGAGTACAGACATAAGTTAAACAAGTTTGCCTTAAGAAGGCTAGCACCAACTGGGATACAGATCAAAAGAGGCGCAGGCCTCCTGCCTGGGATCCTCCTAACTACTCCTGGTCGTCGTCAGCGGGCTGCACGTAGTAGTTGGCACCTCCGGTGTAGTAGGAATCATCGTCGACGGTGGCGTCTGGCTCCAGGGCTCCAACATCTGGTTGCGACAACCAGGAAGATAGGAAAGGGGGAAAAGGGGGGGGGGGAAGCAACCGTGAGTACTCATCCAAAGTACTCGCAAGCAAGGAGCTACACTACATATGCATGGGTATATGTGTAAAAGGGCCATATCGGTGGACTGAACTGCAGAATGCCAGAATAAGAGGGGGATAGCTAATCCTGTCGAAGACTACGCTTCTGGCAGCCTCCGTCTTGCAGAATGTAGAAGAGAGTAGATTGAAGTCCTCCAAGTAGCATCTCCAAGTAGCATCTCCAAGTAGCATCTCCAGTAGCATCGCAGTAGCATAATCCTACCCGGCGATCCTCCCCTCGTCGCCCTGTGGAAAAGCGATCACCGGGTTGTCTGTGGAACTTGGAAGGGTGTGTTTTATTAAGTATCCGGTTCTAGTTGTCATAAGGTCAAGGTACAACTCCAAGTCGTCCTGTTACCGAAGATCACGGCTATTCGAATAGATTAACTTCCCTGCAGGGGTGCACCACATAACCCAACACGCTCGATCCCATTTGGCCGGACACACTTTCCTGGGTCATGCCCGGCCTCGGAAGATCAACACGTCGCAGCCCCACCTAGGCACAACAGAGAGGTCAGCACGCCGGTCTAAATCCTATGCGCGCAGGGGTCTGGGCCCATCGCCCATTGCACACCTGCACGTTGCGTACGCGGCCGGTGAGCAGACCTAGCAACCCCCATTACAAAGGAAGTTGCGTTAACGCAGTCCAACCCGGCGCGCGCCACTCAGTCGCTGACGTCAAGAAGGCTTCGACTGATACCACGACGCCGGGATACCCATAACTACTCCCGCGTAGATGGTTAGTGCGTATAGGCTCGTAGCCGACTCAGATCAAATACCAAGATCTCGTTAAGCGTGTTAAGTATCCGCGAACGCCGAACAGGGCCAGGCCCACCTGTCTCCTAGGTGGTCTCAACCTGCCCTGCCGCTCCGCCACAAAATAAAGTCGGGGGCCGTCGGGAACCCAGGCCCACCTCTACCGGGATGGAGCCACCTGTCCTTTCAGCCCCCAACTCCGAACAGTATCACAGGTAATGTAACAGTATAAAGTATATAGTATATGCCCGTGATCACCTCCCGAAGTGATCACAGCCCAGTAGTATAGCATGGCAGACGGACAAGAGTGTAGGGTCACTGATGGAACACTAGCATCCTATACTAAGCATTTAGGATTGCGGGTAAGGTATCAATGACTGTAGCAGCAATGACAGGCTATGCATCAGAATAGGATTAACGGAAAGCAGTAACATGCTACACTACTCTAATGCAAGCAGTATAGAGAAGAGTAGGCGATATCTGGTGATCAAAGGGGGGGGCTTGCCTGGTTGCTCTGGCAAGAGAGAGGGGTCGTCAACTCCGTAGTCGAACTGGTCAGCAG
>NC_041392.1:704113421-704133317 GCF_002162155.2 Triticum dicoccoides | reverse complement strand
CCCTTTCTTTTATTTAATCTTTTCGGTTTTATTAAATTATTTCAATTTTGTAGAATGTGAGAACAACACCTAAATATGGTATGTTAAAGATACCACTGCCACATTAATTTGGACAGCTAAATAAAATAGTTTAATATTTTACAAAATACAAAAGGCATTTACTTAATTTCTTTTGCTGCTGTTTTATTTACCTTTGAGCATTTAAACATTTTATAAAAATGTGTTTACTCCACCATAATTAACTTTGTAATATTTGACAACCCCCAAACATTTTAGTTTTAATTTTTGAAAACTTTTATCGCCATCATAATTTTGAATTGAATTTCAAAACCGTTTTGAACTAACTCGAGATTAGCAACTATAATCGAGGTGACGTGGCAACACTAGCAGATGATCACTGTAGCTTAATTACCCGGGCGTCACACCAGAACTCTTTGGGTGTTAGTCACATGGGGATGTGACCTTGAGTGTTAATCACATATCGATGTGAACTATATTATTGACTCTAGTGCAAGTGGGAGACTGTTGGAAATATGCCCTAGAGGCAATAATAAATTGGTTATTATTATATTTCCTTGTTCATGATAATCGTTTATTATCCATGCTAGAATTGTATTGATAGGAAACTCAGATACATGTGTGGATACATAGACAACACCATGTCCCTAGTAAGCCTCTAGTTGGCTAGCTCGTTGATCAATAGATGGTTACGGTTTCCTGACCATGGACATTGGATATCATTGATAACGGGATCACATCATTAGGAGAATGATGTGATGGACAAGACCCAATCCTAAGCCTAGCACAAGATCATGTAGTTCGTATGCTAAAGCTTTTCTAATGTCAAGTATCATTTCCTTAGACCATGAGATTGTGCAACTCCCAGATACCGTAGGAGTGCTTTGGGTGTGCCAAACGTCACAACATAACTGGGTGGCTATAAAGGTACATTACAGGTATCTCCGAAAGTGTCTGTTGGGTTGGCACGAATCGAGACTGGGATTTGTCACTCCGTGTAAACGGAGAGGTATCTCTGGGCCCACTCGGTAGGACATCATCATAATGTGCACAATGTGATCAAGGAGTTGATCACGGGATGGTGTGTTACGGAACGAGTAAAGAGACTTGCTGGTAACGAGATTGAACAAGATATCGGGATACCGACAATCGAATCTCGGGCAAGTATCGTACCGCTAGACAAAGGGAACTGTATACGGGATTGATTAAGTCCATGACATCGTGGTTCATCCGATGAGATCATCGTGGCGCATGTGGGAGCCAACATGGGTATCTAGATCCCACTGTTGGTTATTGACCAAAGAGTTATCTCGGTCATGTCTGCATGTTTCCCGAACCCGTAGGGTCTACACACGTAAGGTTCGATGACGCTAGGGTTATAGGGAATAGATATACGCGGTTACCAAATATTGTTCGGAGTCCCGGATGAGATCCCGGACGTCACGAGGAGTTCCGGAATGGTCCGGAGGTAAAGATTTATATATGGGAAGTCCTGTTTTGGTCGCCGGAAAAGTTTCGGGGTTTATCGGTAACGTACCGGGACCACCGGGAGGGTCCGGGGGTCCACCAAGTGGGGCCACAAGCCCCGGAGGGCTACATGGGCCAAGTGTGGGAGGGGACCAGCCCCAGGTGGGCTGGTGCGCCCCCCCACAAGGGCCCAAGGCGCCTCCAAGAGGGAAGGGGGGGCAAACCCTAGGGCAGATGGGCCCTAAGGCCCACCCCAGGTGCGCCTCCCCCTCTCCCCCTTGTGGCCGCCACCCAGATGGGATCTGGGGGCTGCCACCACCCCTAGGGAGGGAACCCTAGGTGGGGGCGCAACCCCTCCCCTCCCCCTATATATACTTGAGGTTTGGGCTGCCCAACACACATGAGTTCTTGACCTCTCCCTGGCGCAGCCCTACCTCTCTTTCTCCTCATATCTCGCGGTGCTTGGCGAAGCCCTGCTGGAGTACCACGCTCCTCCACCACCACCACTCCGTCGTGCTGCTGCTGGATGGAGTCTTCCTCAACCTCTCCCTCTCTCCTTGCTGGATCAAGGCATGGGAGACGTCACCGGGCTGTACGTGTGTTGAACACGGAGGTGCCGTCCGTTCGGCACTAGGATCTCCGGTGATTTGGATCACGACGAGTACGACTCCAT
Organism: Triticum dicoccoides; assembly: GCF_002162155.2. Lineage (NCBI taxonomy): Eukaryota > Viridiplantae > Streptophyta > Magnoliopsida > Poales > Poaceae > Triticum > Triticum dicoccoides. The sequence continues at coordinate 704,131,159 of NC_041392.1, read as the reverse complement.
CAACCCCGTTCTCTTGAACGCTTCCGCGTAGCGATCTACAAGGATATGTAGATGCACTCTCCTTCCCCTCGTTGCTGGTCTCTCCATAGATAGATCTTGGTGACACGTACGAAAATTTTGAATTTCTGCTACATTCCCCAACAGCATGGTCATAGGTGGTGAGCTGTCGGGCGACACAGAGGAGTGCGCGGAAACTGCAAAGCTGGCGCAGAGGTCATCGAGAGTGACACAACCCTAGCAGTAGCCATAGGTGGGTAGCAATTGGACGTTGTGCGACATGTTGTTCTGCTGCTATTGGGGGAGGCTGAGATGACCGGTCTACTCTCCTCGCTGGAGCTCAAACCATCATTTCACTGATGGCCTCTGTACCGTCGCCTCTGAGCATTCTGTGCGTGGGAGAAGACGAGCGCGTGAGAATGAGGCGAGACAACGCTCTAGTTTTTTTTTTGCATATTTACCTGGTGGGCCCGCTGGGTCAGGTCAACGTGGCTACAATCCAAGCATTTCCAAGTGACTCGTTGGTGGGTCAATGCTAACCATGCAAGCTTAGGACCTAAGAGGAAGAAACTTACATAGTTTTGGGACCCACAACTACTGTTTCAAAGTTATAGGACTAAACTGACACACCTCTGATAGTTTTAGGACCCAAAAGTGCAGTTTCGAAGTTATAGGACTAAACTGACACACCTCTGATAGTTTTAGGACCCAAAAGTGCAGTTTCAAAGTTATAGGACTAAACTGACACACCTCCGATAGTTTTAGGACTTATGATGCATTTTACTCTTGTTGAAATGCTTCTGGTCCATCAATCTCTAAATGATATGAATGGATTTTGACAATTTGCCATCCCACACCATTTGCTACCTTCTACTGTTTTTTAGACAGATTTTGTTAAGATTTCTCCTATATGTGCATTGCCCCTTTTAGGTGTATTCGTTACGAGAATTTTTTTTGACAACCTAAAGGCTGCAAGATACAAATGTTTCAAACTATTAAATTTTTTAGAAGGTAATTGCCGAGGGTTGATTTCAACCTGGATTAGGATTTCTCTGTTCTATTTTGACATACATGTTGTTTAAGTCTCTTTGCAACCTATTGACGTTATGAGTAAGGACGGTGATTTGAGTCATCTGTCAACTATGAATCTACATCTGGCCATAGTGAGTATCTGTTGTTAGCTCCGTGGTTTGTTGGTGTCCAGTGCACATCCTAATGGTGACTCTTGTAGGGCAAAAAAATTAGATGCAAAATTATGATTGACGGGTATGCACCGAAATCAGAACTAGTGGCTCCCATCATGTGACGAATGTATTTGGAAAAAAACTTCAGGAAGGAACTATGTACAAGTGCACAAAGGAGTTTTGCTCAGGCAGAAAGCAAAATTGAAAAAGGTATGCACCAGGTTTTTCAGATTAATATTCTGCAATCATAAATATCATGTTGTTCAATTAGAACTGCAAATCTTTTTCTAAAAGGATGTCATATTGTGAACAACAACCTTTTGTATCTACTTTAGTGATCTAAACGCTTTTATATTTCTTTACAGAGGGAGTACAATTTTTTATTTTTATTTTTGCTATCTGCACTTACTTGCAACAGCCGGATATTTTTCACTCATTTTCCTCGTAGTGGATCTTCTTTTTCTTTCATTATGCAGCACCAACAACTGCCGATCTAACTACCACTGTCGCTTCCTCGATTAATTTCCTAGCAGCCAGCACAGACATGAGCAGGCTGTTACAAAGAAGGTGAACAACCTGGACCTAGGCGGCGAGGGGGAGCTCGGGGTCCGGGAAGCCAATGGGACCTGATAGCATCTTCAAGACCAGGTTGTGCATGAGCTTTCTCGCCGGCTAGTCGTGCGCAGTCAGCAGATGCTCCTTTGGCCTGTGCCAAAGTTGAGTTGCGCAGTCCTGCTGCATCTCAAGAAGTCGAAGATCAAGTGGTTCTCATGGTGTTCATGATGATCGTGTGTCTGTTATTTTGCGGAAATGCCTAAACAAAAAACTTTTCTTGTCTATTCTTGTCGTAGTCCATTTTTTCGGTTCAATGAATTCATGATAGGCAATGTTAGATTATTCTAAGTACTGTTAATTGGCTGATTTAATCAGAACCGAGGAATGAAAATTGGATCTTCTCTAATCACGTGAATACAAAGTTCGATCTAATGTTGAATTAAGAGCGTAGATTAAACATGTGCTTGGAGACGCCATCAAGTCGTTGTCGACGAACAAACACGCGTAGCTGTGTAGTAGTTCTGGCCTCCGGCTCCTCGCCGGATGATGGCTGGATCTTCACGTCAATTAGCAACACCTCTAGATTGGTTTCCCAGTAATTTTGTAAGGCAGGTGACTAATGCTATAGGCTGATCGTATGTGAGCCTGTTCCCTTATTTATAATGTGTCGTCTTTGACCGTGGGACCAAACCATAATTAGAGTAATTGAGCCCCCCAATCACAAGCATAATTGATTAATTACCTTTTAATTTGCATTAATCCCAAAATTAATTAATGGGTCAACCTTGACTTAATGTAATTAACATTTTAACCATTTAATCACCTAATAATTCTAACATTCTCCCACTTGATCGAATGGTTAACATCATTAGTCCATACCTCGACAGAAGCATCACACCAAGATAATGTATTCGTAGTAATCGTCTAGTTATTACCGGAACCCCATTATCTATAGCATAATACTCCGTCTCAACACGGATAATTATTCATGGTTGGGAGTTTGTATGTGCATGCAGGCATACTCCCTACGTATGGTCCTAGTAGTTTGTTTCTTTATTAATATAATCATGTGCACTTATTGAGCGAAACAAACTTTCTTATTGTCCAGATCAAAATTCGAGATCTCATTTATATAATTATCCCAACAATTAGAGGCCTTGAGTTATACTTATGCTAGCAAAATTAATGGTAAGCCTTTAGTTAGGGGATCAGCTATCATGCACTTAGTACATATATGCTGAATTTAATATTTGAACATTATCTTTCACAACATGATACTCACTTAATTGTTGTTACTCGTGTACTAATGTGCGGATTTCTTATCGCACAAAAATATTAGTCATCTACTTAGACAGTAGGCTTAGTTGTGGTAAACTAATTTTATATGTATCGTGCTATAAAGTACATAACATGATATACTAGCTCCCACTCATCTTAGCGTAAAATTCAATGACCCTTCTTATTTCCTCTATGAACAACTTTTGTTCTCCATTGCCCTTTTGTATATAACTCCCACTGATGTAAACGTTCTATAAATATTAGGAGTGTTTGACAGTGGTGAATATTGGGTAACAATATTGAAAACGTTGTTTTTCTAGAACATGGGCCGATGCAAATAATTAGCGGCGAAGGTAATAAAAGAGTAATATAACTTATAGGGAATGGAACACATTTTGGCGTATTAATTCCAAATCCTAAGTACCGTAAAGAACTCATTTATTAGTTTCTTTACTTACTTTACTTAATATAACCAATAGTGTGGCCTAAATCACATAAGGCAAGTAGATGAAGGTGTCTCTTAATGAGAGTGTTTAATTCTCCCCTTCGAAATATGGCTTAAATAATAGTGCCATCATTTCGATGAACACTCATAATACACATCAAGGATTCACAAGAGATAACACAACCAGAACCATCATGACAACTCTTAATAACACAATTTTTTTTTCGTAAAATAACAAATAATCCATCATCTGATAGAGAAACAGAATAAAGTCCCTCATGCTAGGAACATAAGAGTATTATTAAGACGGGGGATGAACAATCACCAATACTTAAGGAAAAATACTAATCATTGTTCATCAGTCTCCTTGCCACTTGGAAATCTAAGATTTTGGTCCATCCTTTTGAGTGTCCTCGCGGAATGGAATCCCTGAAATGAGTTCGAAATGTGCATGTGACACTTGTGTCAAATCATCTTTATTTAGGGGAAAATAAATAAATTATTATGAAACTTAGGAAATTGTTTCATTACCCTTCTTAGCAAGCCATGCCTTAAAGCCATCACATTCTTTCATGACATGCCCATCTTCCTTGCAGAAACGACACTTAGGACCCTTAGGCTCTGTAGCGATGGCCTTGGTGCCAGAGGTCCCTAGCTTGCTTGCATCAATATTAGAGATGTTCATCTTCTTCTTAGGTCTCCCATCACCCTGAGACTTTCTTTTCCCTAAGTTTATGGAAGTAAGATGAGCATAATCTATCCTTTCAACCTTAAGCCGCTCTTCTTCTTGAACGCACATAGATGTGAGCTCACTCATGGTCCACTTCTCCTTCTGAGTATTATAATTAATCTTGAAGGGACCATACTCCATAGGGAGAGAAGTCATAATGAAGTGAACCAGGAAGCCCTCTGAAATCTCCATGTCCATGCCCTTTAATTTTGCGGCCATATCATTCATAGTCATGATATGTTCTCTCACGCCACTTTTACCATCATACTTAGTGGTGAGCATTTGCATGATCAGTGTGCTGGCATAGAGTTTTGTGGAGCCTTTAAATTGTTGCTCCACCGATGCCAGATAAGTCTTAGCACATTCGGAATCGGGGATTGCTCCCCTAATCCCAAGAGTAATTGAGCTTTTCATGATCATGAGGGACAATCGATTGGAGCGCTCACACTTCTCCTTGTTAGCCTCATAAACCTTAGTTTTCTCAGCATGGTTTTCATCATCAGAGGAGAAGGACAAGGGAACTGGAGCCTTCTCCCTAAGTGCGTAGTCAAGATCCATGACCCCAAGGTTAATGGAAATCTGCTCCTTCCATGTAGGAAAGTTAGTCTCATTGAGGGGCTCATTTGAGTTTAGGAGCCCAGAAATAATTGACGGGTTCAAAGCTGAATAAAACATAAATAACATGGATATAAAAATTATGAATTATCAAAATATCCATATTAAGAAAAACTTAATGCATGATATTAATCCTACGTTGGTCTGATTAATAACATGGCAAATTTAATAAAATCCTAATTCGCAACACCGTTGGGCAGTAACGCCATGGAACAAAATGAAATATCTTTATTGGAAAATTAATTCTAATAATCATGATCATACTCAACTTTGGTCAAAATATAATCATGAATCATAAAAATTAATTGTTGCAATTATCCCAAGATATATAGTAGCCGCTTAGATAAAGGTCGGGATATAATCACGAATTCACGATCACATACAACGTTGGTCAGGATGTAACCATGCAGTATTAACTTAATCATCACAATTATCCTGACAATATATAGCTGTGTTAAACCAAAACTTTTCGTTGGTTCCATTCTAATTCAACACTTAATGCTCATAAATGACCATTGATCCACGTAGTAAAATAATAATCAAGAGTGCAATTTAATCAGCGGAATTAAATAAGCGGGGAACAACCATTGCCTAATTATATGGACGTGCATCACGGCTTGACTCATGCAGCCCAAAAGAAACCTACGGCGATGCGTGACTAAAACACGTGTAGTTAACTGATGATCGGGCGGCAAACAGAACTAATCCATGTGTACAACAACAACAAACAACAACAAAGCCTTTAGTCCCAAACAAGTTGGGTAGGCTAGAGGTGAAACCCATAAGATCTCGCAACCAACTCATGGATAGCAAGCTTCCACGCACCCCTGTCCATAGCTAGCTCTTTGTCGATACTCCAATCCTTCAGGTCTCTCTTAACGGACTCCTCCCATGTCAAAATCGGTCGACCCCGCCCTCTCTTGACATTCTTCGCACGCTTTAGCCGTCCGCTATGCACTGGAGCTTCTGGAGGCCTGCGCTGAATATGCCCAAACCATCTCAAACGATGTTGGACAAGCTTCTCCTCAATTGGTGCTACCCCAACTCTATCTCGTATATCATCATTCCGGACTCGATCCTTCCTCGTGTGGCCACACATGCATCTCAACATACGCATCTCCGCCACATCTAGCTGTTGAACATGTCGCCTTTTAGTCGGCCAACACTCCGCGCCATACAACATTGCGGGTCGAACCGCCGTCCTGTAGAACTTGCCTTTTAGCTTTTGTGGCACTCTCTTGTCACAGAGAATGCCAGAATCTTGGCGCCACTTCATCCATCCGGCTTTGATTCGATGGTTCACATCTTCATCAATACCCCCATCCTCCTGCAATATTGACCCCAAATACCGAAAGGTGTCCTTCCGAGGTACCACCTGGCCATCAAGGCTAACCTCCTCCTCCTCACAGCTAGTAGTACTGAAACCGCACATTTAAAAGAGACCGGATTAGGATCAGGGGGAATTGAACCCGACGTGAATCGAACACGCAACCTTCTGATCTGGAGTCAAACGCACTACCATTGCGCCACGGATCCGGTGTAGTGCTCACGCTATGGCCGAACTAACTGCATGATTTAGTGGCCAAGTGGTGAGAAAAAGAAATACCACTGGGTCAAACAAATAATTTAAACGGTCATCAATTTCATGCGTGTACTACGTACTGAATAACATACACAGCCCATCTAACGCCCGGTTATAGAGGGAGTAATCAGCGTGCATCCGAGCGCTAATGAGCTAGTCGTCCTTCTAATACAACATGATCGAAAACGAACCAGCTTCCTATTCTTCCGCCACGACCAGCGAGAAAATCGGATCGAACGAAGCAGCCGTTGAAGTGAGAAGGCATATGGAACAACCTGAGGCACGTGGCCGCTCTTGATGAGGACAGCGGCGCGAGCACGACCTGATGCGCGCAGCTGTGCGAGCACGGCCTAATGCCCTTCGCGTGGTTAGACCCGTGATACGAAAAGTGTTCATGCATAAGATAAGCGGGATGCCGGCGGCTGATGCGAGCACAAGGTATGATTTCCGGCGACATGATGCAGACTAAAGCGAACGGCGCTGGCCCTGATGCATGTGTACTACGCCTAATGATGTGATTTTATATGCAAGTTCTACCAGATTAATCTACATGTTAACTCAAGAACTGATTCACGAAATTAGATCCAACATGGCTACTGGTACCAAATGTTAGATTATTCTAAGTACTGTTAATTGGTTGATTTAATCAGAACTGAGGAATGAAAATAGAATCTTCTTTAATCACGTGAATACAAAGTTCGATCTAATGCTGAATTAAGAGCGTAGATTAAACATGTGTTTGGAGACGCCATCAAGTCGTTGTCGACAAACAAACACGCGTAGCTGTGTAGTAGTTCTTGCCTCCGGCTCCTCGCCGGATGATGGCTGGATCTTCACGTCAATTAGCAACACCTCTAGATTGGTTTCCCAGTAATTTTGTAAGGCAGGTGACTAATGCTATGGGCTGATCGTATGTGAGCCTGCCCCCTTATTTATAATGTGTCGCCTTTGACCGTGGGACCAAACCATAATTAGGGCATGTACAATGGTGCTATCTTAGTAGTGCCACGTAGGATCAATGATGAGGTGGAGGAGAGAGAACTCATAAGAAAAGGCTTGTCTTTTCTTATTTAAGAGAAGACAAGAGATGATCTCTTAGCACAATATGTCTCATCACGTTTTTAGGAATTGCTAGTTATTGAAGATAAGGCTAAGAGATGACTCATTGTAGACTTTCTTTTTTGTTATCTCTAAATTACATGCAAAACTTAAGATAAGACTATCTTATCGACCATTGTACATGCTCTTAGAGTAATTGAGCCCCCCAATCACGGGCATAATTGATTGATTGCCTTTTAATTTGCATTAATCCCGAAATTAATTAATGGGTCAACCTTGACTTAATGTAATTAACATTTTAACCATTTGATCACCTAATAATTCTAACAAGGCAAGGCATAAAAAATGGAGTGAACAGAAATTTAGTCGTAAACTCCGAGATATTACTATTAGAGCATCAAGCATGTAAATCGCTGTACTAATGAGGCAGCCCATGTTTTGGCAAAATCTGGTGAGCATGATGCTAGGTCCTGCTTGTAAAATAGTGTACCTGATGTTATTGACATTGTTTGTAATGATGAGATTATGAATGAATGAAAGGGTGCTGCCCGTTGTCCCGAAACTAAACGAAATATCTTCGTGTAATCGGGCCTATTCCACCGCTATTCTACATGCATTATCAGCTTTGGTTTTATTTCTGTCATCACGTATCCTACACTGAGAATACATTGCTTTCACATGCCAATATGTTTGATTCTGTTCCCGGCACATGTCGATCTGTTCTCTGCCATGTGGACTTGGGCAATTTTTGCAAAAACATGCTGCTTTCTTGGGGTAAGATGCAAATGTTCCAAGGGGGGACATGTAAATATGCTAGCAACTTGATCTTGTCCCTTCTTCTCACATCTAATGCACCACATGGTCTTGTATCAGCATATCACCCTTGCACGGTATCACTGGATATTTTCCCCAGCCCGAACGAACCACTACTTTTTTTCAGTTGAACCAAACCAGCAACCACAAGTTGCCTACAGGAGCTCCTTCGATTCAAAGGAAAGATTTTTTAATGATTAGAATCCTGGAATGTTTTCTATATTGGTTGTTTAATTCATGTTTCTCGATACAGGGCGCTTGAACCTTCATTAACTCGGAATGTAGAATGGAGTGGATATAATTTATGATGAGCAATACTCAACCTCTTCATAGTCAGGATGCACACAACCAAACAGAAATAGTCTAAAAAGATAAAAGGATAAAAAAAATAACATATCGACAGCAGTAGAGTCAAATAGGATCAACACTATGCCTATGTCAAAAGAGAATATGGACCAATACAAAGGTTATGATGTCACCCATGTTGGGAAAAAAACCTCGATGGCCACCAGCTCCAATCGCTTACGCACCGCTTTGAACAGCTGTTGGTACTCCGTACGGTGAAGCATAGACCACATATGAAGCGAGTGCATACAACAGAAAATAACTTGCAAAGGAGAATAGTTTTTGTCATTAAGAATCAGATCATTTCTACATAGCCAAATTGTGGGTGGTTGTTTGATTCATGGGTTTATGCTACATTTGATGCTAAATCTAGCATCCATTTCAACCTCTTGAAAAATCATGTATTTTTTTCTATGATGATATCAAAGAAACTCAGATCTTATAGCAATCAAATGAACATGATATTATAAACATATATCTTCACATTCCTATGTTTTTACAATACTGCAAAGTCATGGCAGAGCCTTCAAGAAGAGGACAACACCCACAAGTGTCGTCGTCGCTGGCATCGGCATGCCGAGCCGCATCCATCACCGAGGGCGAAAACGAGGTCGTGGGGTACACCACCTTGAACGACCTCCACCAACGCTACGAAAGCACCTTGGACTAGATCTGGGTGGGGAGGGGCAGATTTACCGCAAATAGCATCACCATAACCAACCTTAAGAGGAGAGAGGCCTGGTTGGGCTGAGCCACTGCCGCCGGTAGGATGCCAGAATCAGGACAGTCGGAGGTGAGGAATGAACAATGGGGGAGGGGGACGGGAGGAGACAAATCTTGAACATGCTAAGCAAACGCCGGTGTCGGGGAAGGGGGGGGGGGACGGGGCGAGGCACTGCGCACAATGCGGGAGGGCGCCGCCTGAGACCTGCCACTAGGGGGCGCCGCCAATCGGGCCCACTGGGAGATGCGGCGCTAGACGCTGGGTCAACCAGTTCCAGGACCGCTTGCCATATGATGGGCGGCAATGGCAACGAGTGGAGGAGCTAGAGGCGGGGATGCCCGCGACGGTGCAGTGCGAGATGCCGCCTGTGTTGTCTAGGTTAGGTGATGCGAGGGGCGAAGGGTCGATAAAATTTTAATACTGAAAGTATAATTAAAGCTTGATTTTTCTATGAGAAGTAAATTAGAAGATTGATGAAAATGGTCAATTTGTTTTTCTAAATTCTATGAAAATGCAGCATATCTCTTACATCAATTTCTCAAATCCTTAAAAAATCATTCTCTCTAAATCATGCAAATCTTTTTTTGCGGGTCTAAATCATGAAAATCAAAATGCCATGCTTTTGTTTTCAAAATGTTTGTGTTTTTTGCTATTTCAAACTTTCACGAACTATTCTAAAAAAATAACTCTCACGAACTTCTTTCTTATACTACGTAGGAGTATTTCCCAAGATTTTGAACAGTGAAGCCAACGTTTGTTCTGACGAAATGCCCCATGGAAAAACGTTGATTTTTTAGGGGAACAAAAAACTTTGTAATGAAATCGTGATCATGGTTTTGGGTATCGCCCGAGAAAAACGGATACTGGGCGGTTACCGCGTTTCTCAGCGCCCCACGAGAAATACCTATCCCGAGCAAAAAATACCGAAATTTTTGAATAATTTGAATTTGAATGCTCACGGTTAATAAAATGAGCTTTGTTTCTCAATTTAGTCAGTGCCCTTACTCTGGCGTAATGGTAACCATCTGTTATGCGCCTCGAGAGTAAACCCGGCAAACGTCGGGCCGGGCCGGGTTTCGGACCGGGCTTGTAAAAGCTCGACCTTCATTTCCCAAGCCCGAGCCCGGCCCGAAGCCCGAAATACTCCCTATTTTCAGGCCCGAGCCTGGCCCGAAATCAAGCCCGAAGCCTAAAAGCCCGGCCCAAACGCTGTTTTTTAGTGTACGCACGTGCAAGCCCGGCCCGAGGCCCGAAATCCCGGCCAGAAATACAGAAAAAATGAATCCCGAGCCTGGCCCGAACGTCAAGCCCGACCCGATCCGGCCCGGGTTTTTCGGGCCGGGCTGCCCATGCCCGGGTTTACTCGAGAGGTAGCTGGTTCGAGTCATCATTCCGCTCTTTTTTTTGTTCTTCTTCAGAATAGGCAGTAAAAAACGTGAAAAATGACGGCCAAAAGAATCGAATTCACGACCTCAACAGAACTCGCGCACGTAGTTGACGTACCACTGAGCTACTACCTCTTTTGTGAATGGTATTAGTTCAAGATATTATTATATCTAATTTAAAATTGTTTGAATTCAAAATTCAATTGTAAATTTCGTCCGAAATTTGTTCAGTATTTCTCGATAACCGTGGTTACCGGGAATATCGCCCACCCGCGAGAAAATTTGCTTATTTAGGATCCAAAACCTTGATCGGGTGTTCAAAAAACAGGAAAAATCGCTCAAAAAAAAGAGAAAAAATGGTCATACGGTTGTTTACCCGAGGCGACCGAAGCGACCTCTCGGATGTCGCGCACGAAGAATGGCAACCGGCTCGACCCCACCGGCCCGGCAACCAAGCCTGTCATTATCAATTTCCTCCTTCCCGCGAGCCGGAAATTCTCGCCTTCGTTTTCCCGCCGCTCAGCCAATCCCACGGGGAGCAAGCCGGCGCCGGAGCGCCTTCTTCCCCGACGCAGGTCAGAAGCTCCGCGCGTCTCTCTCTCTCTCTCTCTCTCTCTCTCTCTCTCTCTCTCTCTCTCTCTCTCTCTCTCCAGTTCGTCACTTCGTTTTTCTGATCTCAAACTACCGTGACACTGTCTCATTCCTTGTGTTTGTCTCGGCCGAAGCAGTGGTGCCGGCGTGACGCTCCATTGGTTTTTCCTTTGTACTGACAGACCCGCTGATTCGTGTAGTTCACCGGACTCGACGACGACGATGCCGGACAGGAGGGGCGCGACCGTGCTGGATGACCTGCCCGCCGAAATCACCGTCGACAAGATACTCGCCCGACTGCCGCCCAAGGACGTGGGCCGCTGCCGGGCCGTGCGCAGGTCATGGCGCAGCGCCACCTCCACGCCCGAGTTCACGCTCGAGCACCACCGCCGCCAGCCGTCGCTCCCCATCGTCGACGGCCGCCCCTCCCGCTTCGTCGTGCTCCGTGACGGAGCCGCCTCCGACGAACAGCTCTGGCCCTTTCTCCCGCACGCCACAGACAACGACCACATCTGCCTCCACGCCGCCAGCGGCGGGCTCCTCGTCTTCTCCCAGCCAGGGATGCCGGTTCCACATCAGCAACCCGGCCACCCGCCGGCGGGCTCCTCTGCCGCAGCCCCCAAATTCTCTGCCGCGCTACGGCATACTCGGCCTCTACCGGCATGATTCAACCGGGGAGTACAGGGTGCTCTGGTCCTCGTGTATGAAGCTGCAGGACAGGAACGCGATAACGTTGCACGTCCTCACAGTGGGAGACAACGAGTCGAGAGCCATCAGGGTCACACTGCCGACGCCACGCCTAGAACAGGCACTGCTCGAGGGACTGCCCCGGAACAACCACTATTCTGAAGTTCATCCGCCGGTCCGCCAACGCGACAATCTGCATTGGTTACGGAGATGTTGCGCCGCCGGCATGGGGGAGATCATTGTGTTCGACACGGAAGCCGAGTCGTTCCGGTGGATGCACCTTCCCATCCAGCCAGGCCATTTCGACAAGCTGTTCGACATGGAGGGAAATCTTGCATTGTGCAGTGTCGACCGCCACGGCACTGCCATGGGTGTTTGGGTGATGCAGGACTACGAGGCGGAAAATTGGACGTTCAAGTTCCGGATTGACGTGTCGGTGATCGAGGCATCACGACCACGTGATTTAACTTCTGATCTCAAGAACAAAAAGGGGAAGACAAAGAAACACCCACTTGATTCGACGACGGTGGAATATATTAGCGCGATGACTATGCTCGACAAGCGTGAGCTGCTGATTCAGTTCAATGCTAAACACGCGTTGCACTGCAGCATTGATGGCAAGTTCTTAAGGATGGCGAAGATTGGGAAGCGACAGTGTCGTATGGAGCTTACTCCGCATCGCCTTCAAGAGAGCATTATTCCAATTCCGGTAGGTGAGATGGAAAAAGAAGATGACCAGCCTGCACCTTGGGAGTATGCCTGGATGTTCAGCTCTTGATTTGCTATGCCCTTGGGAGTATCTATCTATGCTATCCTATAAGAGTCATGTGTTTTGCTCCAAATTTCTCTAAATTATTATTGCTGACACTTGTACAAATGGGCATTTTGGATGGTTGCAGTGGCACCTCTTTTGTCATCAGTTTGTGCTTATGGCTTGAACATCAAATGAATGTTCTGAACTATGGAGTATCTATGCTACTATTAAAACTGTTCAATGAGAAGTTACTTTCTGTATGCCCAGACAGTCAAACACTTGTTCAGATGAGAAGTTCAGTCTAACTTTATGGGATTATTTGAGTCAATACTTCTGTCAGAGATATGACACTTTAGCTGTTCAAATATTTCCATATGCTAGTTGTTTGATCCTTGCTGTTCAGTATTCAATTTGGTGGTCGTAACTCCTGCGGTGAATGTACTTTGTTGTTGATTCATCATTGTCCAGTCCGGATAAAAGATCTTTTTTGTAACATGCAGGATGTGATGGCGGTTAAAGGCAACCTAATGAGTGAATCATTGTCCGGGCGAACTGTAGAACGGTAGTACCACTGAAGAGTTAAACACAATTGTGGCCTATTTTGAACATCCATTTCTGAAAATGCCCATCTACACTAAACTTGGTATATATTTATCTATTGGTTGCTAATACTTTAGCCTGTTTGTCTTCATATTTTTGTGTTGTAGAACATAAATTGTCTTGGTATTTGTCGATGAGGAAGGCGACAAGCTCTTCCTAGTGTTGCACACATAGCTTCTCTGTCTTGGTGGTCCAGATGGGTTGAAGCCTTGAAGACCTCCCATCCGCATAAACCAAGGTCGGGCCGCTCCGGCTAGGCAGTAATGGTGGCGACGATGCACCTTGAGCTCACAAGGATTTTTTTTTTAATTGAGGGAAGCTTGCAACGGAGTTAGCGATTGGTCAGGTTTGCATGGACCTAGTTGTATTTTTCTTTTCCTTTTGGGTTGTTCTACATAATTGGTTTCTTTGAAATAGATAAGGGCATGTGTGGTTGATCCAAAGCGATATTCATTGGTATGAATAAGTCAAATAATTTTTATACAAATATATGTCATTTTATTATTCTTTATCATACCATTCTCTCTATGATTCGTGTTCTACTACTGGAAAGATCGGGCAGCAGAGATGGTGACAACATGAAGCCAGTACCGACCAATATGAGGTTGAGAGGTTGGGGTCTTGGATTCAACTTGTGATGACTATGGTTGTCAGCATCGAAGCTTGAGAAGAAAACTAAACACCCCAGGCTAAACTGTCAGCAATGGACGAGAGCTGACATATAAACTTTTCCCTCTAGTTAGGGTTTTGGTTCTCCCGACGGCGACTCTTGCTGCCGTCGAGAGATTTGCTCCCCTACTATTGATCCAACCCAGACACGCTGATTTGGAGGGACTACGGGGCGATCCTGGATTGCTGCCCTCTCTTGATTGGCTGCTTGGGTTCGATAGGACTAGGGTTCCTCCGCCCGAAAACCGATCTAAGTCTTTCTTCGGGCTAGTGATATCGATGAGTATGTCGCTGGCGTTGATGATGTGGAGCAGATGATGGCTGAATTGGGGCTGCGTGAGGAGGATCTGGACGACGTGGTCTTCGACGAGGAAGCCGCTCCTCCGGAGGCGGCGAGATGGTTGGCTTGGGCTAGGGTGAACACTCCAAAAACCTATAGCCAAACATGGTTTTACAGGAATATGCGAGCGGCATGGGACGTAGCTCAAGAAGTCAAGTTCAAACCTCTCGAGAGCAATCTGTACACCGTCCAGTTCTCTTGCCTTGGCGACTGGCAGAGAGTGATGAACGAGGGGCCCTGGAATTTCAGGGGTGATGCAGTGTTATTGGCCCCTTATGATGGCGTCTCAAAGCCCTTAACAATCAGGCTTGACACACTGAATATCTGGGTGCAGATACATGATGTGCCAGAACTCTATGCACATCTGGTGAAGCCGCTCGCGGCGAAAGTGGGAGTGGTCTTGTTCGTCGAGACAAACTCGCATGATTTCGTAGGAAATTTCTATCGGGTGTGGGTGCAGATTGATGTCAACAATCCTCTGAAAAACGCAGTTTCAATGATCCGGGAGGGGAAGAGACAGATTTACAGGGTCAAGTACGAGAAACTACCGGACTGGTGTGTGGTATGTGGCAGGCTAGGTCACCTGTACAAGGAACACGGCTCAGGGATCCACCCCCATCAGCACTTATTTTTAAGGATATGAGGGCCTCTTGGTACATGCGTACAGGGCGGGGCCCAGGCGAGGGGCGTGGCCGTAGAGGAGGTCGCCGTGGAGGCCGATCAAATGTAGGAAGAGGAGATAATTTTACAGCAGCCGATGAGCAGCACAGAAACTCCCAGCAGGAACACACTAAAAAGGGCCCTAGGGAGGACGAAGGGATGTATGATGTGGATATGGTAGAGCAGAACAGAAAGCGTTCAGAGAGACAAGAAAGTTCTCCCAAGCCCAAAACGGGGGGAGGGGTCAGTGCTCACAGGTTCCTGCCATCAGGAGGCGAGAACTCAGCGGTGGTGCCTTTCGGTGTATCACCTATGAGCCCGCCACCAAAGAGGGACCCAAAGAAAGCCAAAACTATTGTGGAAGATGGTGAAGGCAGTAAGATGATGACATTGGCGGGCTCCTCCGAGGGGTGCCGCCAAGACCAATGAGTGCCCTATGTTGGAACTGCCGTGGTGCGGGCAAACCTGCGGCAGTTCGAGAACTTCGCGAATTCGCGAGGAAGTTTGCCCCGGCCGTGCTTTGTATCGTTGAAACGCAAATCAGTGGTGCACGGGTAGAAGCTCTAGTTGGTACCCTAGGGTACGAGAATTCTTATGCTATTGACAGTCAAGGGAGAAGTGGCGGTATTGGCATGTTTTGGAATAATAGCAGCAATATTGAGATTTTGGGAGACTCTTGTTACCACATAGATGCAAAGGTGCAAGAGGAGGGACAGGAACTGTGGAGGATCACTTGCATATATGGCGAATCCCAAACTCATCTCAGGCACCAGACTTGGGACCTGATGAAGGGGATTTCAACTTTGAACGCGCTGCCATGGCTTTGCTTGGGCGATTTTAATGAAGTGCTACGTCCCGAAGAGCATCAAGGAGTAGCTGACTGCAGTAATGCACAAATCCAAGCGTTCCGAGACGCGGTTGATGTTTGCATGCTTGAAGATTTGGGCTACCAGGGAAGACCTTGGACATTTGAGAAACGAGTCACTGGAGGATCTTATACGCGAGTACGACTTGATAGGGCGCTAGCCTCCCCTAGCTGGATGGCGCGTTTCCCTTTAGCTTCCCTGGTTCACTTAACTGCAGCATCTTCGGACCATGCACCGATCTTGCTTAACACCACGACATCTCAGCCGGATAGGAGGAGAAAGGACTTCAGGTACGAGGTCATCTGGGAGTCTCATGAGGAGTGGCGGGACACCATAACTGCTAGGTGGAACGCAGTCTCTCCGGGCTATGGTGTGGGTGATTTCCGGGATAAACTTCTGGCCCTATCAAAGGACCTATCAGTTTGGAGCAGGGAGTCTTTTGGTAACGTCCGCAAAGAGATAAAACAACTCACTGCTCAACTTGAACAGCTGCGCAATGACGCAGCCAGGACAGGTCCAGTACATGTCGAACTGAAAATCAACGAGCGGCTTGTTGAACTGTACCATCGCGAGGAACTTATGTGGCGACAGAGGTCGCGGCTGCAATGGTTTCGGCAGGTGACAAAAATACCAAATTTTTTCACATGCGGGCGAGTATGAGACGGAAGAAAAACATGATAAAAGCTCTTTATAATTCTCTTGGAATATACACAGAGAACTAGGAGGAGTTGAAGGAGATGGTGCGGGATTTCTATAAGTCCCTGTATACATCCGAGGGGGTGACGGGTATTGATGAGGTATTATCGCATGTGCCATGCAGGGTCACCCTGGCCATGAATGAGAGTCTATGTGCACCATACACAAACGAGGAGGTTAAGCAAGCTCTTTTTCAGATGTTCCCTACCAAGGCCCCGGGGTGAAAAATTGTCTCAATGTGCAGAATGAGTCTTTGAGTGAGAAATATCTGGGGTTGCCAACTGAGGTGGGACAATCAAAAAGTGGCACTTTCAAATACCTTCACGATAGAGTTTGGGAGAAGGTCAAGGGATGGATGGAGAAGCTCTTGTCTGCTGCCGGAAAAGAGATCTTGATTAAAGCGGTGGCACAAGCGACCCCGGTATTTTCTATGTCATGTTTTAGGCTGACAAGGGGCCTATGTGAGAGCATTACATCTATCATCCACCAATTCTGGTGGGGCAGCAAACAAGGAAAGAGAAGACCATGCTAGGTCTCGTGGGATTTGATGACAAAACCGAAGAGCCTCGGTGGTTTGGGCTTTCGTGACATGGAGATTTTTAACCTAGCACTTCTGTCCAGACAGGCATGGCGTTTGCTTCAGGAGCCGAACTCTCTCAGTGCACGTTTGCTAAAGGCAATCTACTACCCTAATACCTCAATCCTTGAGGCCGAGCTGGGGTCACGACCTTCACAAATATGGCGTGCAATTTTAGATGGCCGAAACATAATGAAGCGAGGCATCATCAGGCAAATAGGGGATGGATCATCGACAAACGTCTGGAATCATAACTGGATTCCTAGGGAGGGTTTCTCAACACTGGTGACCTCTCTGGTGGCTAACCCGCCGAGGATAGTGGCTGAATTAATAGACCACAACATGGCATCATGGCGGGAAGAGTTAGTCCGGCAAGTTTTTGTCCCTGTAGATGCTGAGGCTATCCTAAATATACCGATCTGCACAAGGCCAGTTCAGGATTTCTGGGTGTGGGCGCAAGACCCGAAAGGCCGTTACTCTGTCCGATCAGCGTATAACATGATCTTGCGTATAAAGACAGGGAGAGAAGCTTGGCTGGAGAATGTAGAAGATGTGTCCAACAGCAGTGCCGAACGCAAGGGGTGGT
>NC_041392.1:704111196-704113253 GCF_002162155.2 Triticum dicoccoides | reverse complement strand
TCTTGAGGATTCATGATGATGCGGTTCTGTTTGCTAGTTTCCTTGTCCTGTTCAATTGCAATGAAGCGGAGATCCCTGCTCTTATGCAAGGCATGCCCGTGGAGATCCAACACTAAGACTTACGAGTCATTATCTACTTCTTAAGCTCTAGCTATTTTATCCAGCAACAACCTGTTTAGGTTAGCTTATCGTCACTTGGCGGCTGTGATTACGACTCTCCATGAAGAGACGGGGTTTATTCCCCGAAAACTCAAACACGATAAGAATAGGGTAGCACATCAATTGACATTCTGTAGCTGGATAGAGGCTTGTAGTGTTGTTTGGCTTCTTCAAGCTTCATCATGTATCGGAGTTCTTGATTGTAACCCTATATTATAGTGATGTCATCATGTGAAATCATTAGAAATAATTTCTTTTTTGCAAGAGAAAAGTGACATGCGAGTAATCTTCAAATTGTAGTAGTAAAGAGAACTCCATTGCCTAAGAATTTACTACACCTTCCATAATTTTTATCTGGTAATCATAATTGGAGACCATCAACTATGAGGGATTTCGCACTGCCCCCCTCCCCAACGGTGCACGGATCTCAATGCATGTACGGTGCCATGTCAGATTTGAAATTGGTTTGCTGTGAGGATAAAGTCCATTGAACGGTGTCTTTTCCAAATAACCCCCACCTGCCCACTTGCCAGTGGCGTGGTTTGAATCCCAAGACCCCCCCTTTTTAATCTTCTTTTTGAACCATGATGGCATTTTTCTTCCCAAAGTTAGCATGGCAGTTTTACGAATTTTGGAAATTACGCCACATGACAATTTTAAACATTTTTTTATAACTTAGCATGTCAATTTGTAAATTAGCATGGCAGTATTATAAAATATTAAGAGATTGCATTTTTTATTAAGAGGTGGCATTTTTATTATTAAGAGGTGGCATTTTTATTATTAAGAGATGTCATTTTTGATGAAGAGATGCCATTTTTTGTTTATTGATGGCATCCTTTATTATTAAGAGATGGCATTTTTATGAAGAGATGACAATTTTTTATTGATTTCTTTTTAATTAAAAGATGGTGTTTTTTATCATGGCATTTTTAAGAGATTGCATCTTTAAAAAAATTAACAGAGGCAAAGTTATTTCTCTGTTTTTACTGACATGGTATTTTTTATTGATTTCTGCACAATGGACCAAATAAAGCAAAACAATATTTTCATGGCATTTTATTAAATTATAACATGGCATTTTTGTCAAGTAGCATG
This sequence comes from Triticum dicoccoides, assembly GCF_002162155.2. Taxonomy (NCBI): domain Eukaryota; kingdom Viridiplantae; phylum Streptophyta; class Magnoliopsida; order Poales; family Poaceae; genus Triticum; species Triticum dicoccoides. Next base: position 704,111,996 of record NC_041392.1, on the reverse strand, counting down.
GTATTTTTTTATAAAGTAGTAAACCAGGCCTTTGGGCCAATGGCAATTTTTAGGGAATCACCTTGCCCAAGCACCCGTTTAACATTATTTGAGTTTTGTCCAGTTTTTAAGATGTTCCAAATCCAGTTGTCCCAAGGGTCTCCAAAACCTCTGTCGTAGTAATGCAGCATGCAGCTCCAACTGACGGAGTCAAAAGCTTCTTGGAAATCCATCTTCAGCACGACCAAAGGCATTTTACGCTTCTTAGCACATTGCACGTCCTCTGATAAAGCCTGATTGCATGCAATGAATAAGCATTGATATGAACTGCTGCAACCTAATACCAGCCAGAACCTTTGTGAGAAGTTTGATGAGGTTATGGACCAGCGTAATTGGGCGGTAATGCGTGATTCCCAGCGGAGTCTTAAGTCTTAACCTTGGGAAGTAGGGATATGTGTGCTAGATTAATTCCTGGGATATCAAATTTGAACTCAAAGAACTCTGAGAAAATTTGTTTTATAAACTTTGTGAAACCATCTGGCCCTGGCACTTGTTATAGGGTGATAATTTGATCAGTCGCAAAATATCTTTCCAAGAGGAGTGTAGGGATAAGTTAATAGTTGGCTGTGCTGGAATTTCACACCCCAGGCAGAATGTTCGCTTAGAACTCGGTTGCTATATGCAGCTTGTCCACCGTGTCGAAATGCACAATATTGCCGTTGACTATCAACAGGATTTTGTTTCGTTTAGCTTGACAGTTTGTTGCAATGTCGAAGAATCTAGAGTTCTCATCACCAAGCTTCCACCAGTTTAATTTTGCT
>NC_041392.1:704102515-704110898 GCF_002162155.2 Triticum dicoccoides | reverse complement strand
GTGCGGGGGGAGGCTTCTCGTCATGGCGTCGATAGTTGTCGGGTTCGACTGGGTGCGGCGATGACGGCTCGCCGGCGTGGGCCGGCTGGTGCGGTGGCTTCGAGACGCGGGGGCGGGGATGATGCAACGGATCGGCGCCCCCTTGGCGCTATTGCATGAAGGGCCCACATCTGGGGTCCGATCTCAGATTTGGCGTGGTCGGTAGTGGCTGTAGCGGGTGGCAGGCTAGTCGGGACGCGGCGGTTCCGGCCAGTATCTGCAGGTCCTTGGCGGTGGCGGCGTGCCCCGGAGAGGACGACGACGCGGCGGTGTTGCACGGGGCCTGCCGGCCCGGCGCGGTGCTGTGTGCGGAGTTGTGGCCTGCTTGTCCTGCTCTGGCGTGGTGGAGTCCTGGCAGGACACGTGGCAGAGGGGCTCGGGTGGCTTCTGCGGCCCTCGGGCTGCGGCTTCAGCCGCGAGGGGCGTAGTGATGCGCGGATCGGCGGCTCGGAATGGCGAGGAAGGGAGCCTCCAGCTACGGATGTTGAAGATCCGATCTCCGACGGCTGCGGTGGCGCGCATGGGGCGCGTCGGCGCTTCTGATGTTTGGTTGTGGTTCGGAACCGAGGTGGTTCCTGGCTTCAGGCAATGCTCCTTGATCTTGGTGCTTCTTCTTCATTGGTGGCACCACCGGTGCTGGTGGGTGGGCTTGCCAATGCTGGCGCAGGATGATGTGCGACTGAGGTAGTGTGGAAGCTCTGGTGAAGACCCTGTCTCGGCCTTGTGTCGTCACCTGCGATGGCGGCGGCTATGGATGTTTTATACCTTCCTGGAGCCATCGTTGCTTTGCTGCCGCACCCCTCCCGCATGGATTCGGCCAGTTTGGCCTCTCTAGGGGGAACCCTTGATCTGTGATCGGACGATGGCGGTGCCTCGGTCCTATTCCCTCTTGGGGGTTCATCTTGGGAGCTCGGCATCGGCTAGCGGGACTAGTGGATAGCGGCGGCTTGTGACGTCTTGGCTTCTGTGGCAACGATGATTGTGGGGGCGATGTCAGCAATGTGGCAATGATTGAGGTAGTCAGCTCTTCTCTGAAGTGTCCACAAGTTTTCCTCTGTTTGTCTATTGTTGTGAAGTCGAAGCTGCGGCGACGGGGCCATGTGGTATACAATGACTCGCTGCAGGTGGCCCTTTCGGCGATCTTCCGTCGCGCCAGCCGTGCCTGGTTCCGTCCTTCGTAGCTCTCCTTCAGAGTCGGTACTGAGCTGTTTGGTCGTGGGTGGCTTAGTTTTGGTGCGGATCTTCACGCAACCCCTCATGGCCTCTGCAATGTGGGTTGAGACGACGACTGCCTACGATGAAGTCGGAGTCATTTTCTCAGATTGTAGGGACGGCGATGACGCCTCTAGGGGAGTAGTGATGACGATGACTCCTGCGTGCTGTCTTGCCGACGCCCTCCTTGGAGCGGTTTGTGTGGGTTTTCTTTTGTGCCCCGCTCAGCGGTTGCGATGGTTTTCGCTCGGTTCTTCATAATCGACTCTGGTTTTCACTCGGTTTTCCTTAATTAACTAAACCACTTTTTTTATAATCTCTCCCTAATAATAAAGCACGGATTGGGTCTCCGGGTTCACCGTCGCGTCCTTTTTGCAAAAAAACCCTCTGATTTACGTAATCAACCCGCAGTCCACATGTAAAAAAAAAACGATTCGCTGGATAATCGATCCCCAATTTCTCCTCTGCGCCGCACGCGCGAGAGATGCCCTCCCACCCGATTCCACACCCACGGGAGACCGCCTGCCGCCGCGGAGGGCCACGCCGGCGATCTCCCCTCAGCCCACATGCCTCCTCTTTCCTCTCCATTCTCCTTCTCTCTCCGCCCCTTGTTCATCCGCAACGGCCTGAGCTCACCACGATCCATGGCCCTCTCCTTCTGCCAGCAATGGTACATCACGGGTCGTCCGTGGCGCTCGACCTCCTCGTTCCGCGCCGCCCATACTGCACTGCGCACGCGCGCCTCCTGATCCATGGCCGCCTTTTGCCGAGCTGCGGGATCGATGTCCGGCGCCATGACCAGCCTCTTGCACAGATCGTCCATGACGTTGGGGCTTCTGTAGAGAAGAAACGAGGGAGGGAGATGAGCAGAGAGGGGAGGAGGAAAAACAGAGGAAGGAGGGGGAGAGCAATGGAAGAAAAGAGCAGAGAGAAGGAGCGGCGCCGCTCCGGCGAGCTGCGGCTGGGTTCCTCGGTGGTTGCCTGCTGCGTGGATATGGGTTGCGGCGCCGTCGCGGGGCGGCCGCCCAGGTGTTCGCGCACGCGGCGTCCGTGGCCATGGCATTCCTTTGGCTGGAGTTCTCGTAGTCGTTCCAGGAGCTGGACATCCTGGCCTCCACGCTGGCCCACGCCGTCACCTTCAGGTTCCGGTTCTGACTGAACAATGCGGGGCTCCCTGCGGCGCGCGCCGCCCGGAGCGGGTCGGCGCCAGTGGCGCTCGCCTGCCAGCTGGGGCTGCTGGGGTGCAACCTGGTGTGCCACGCGGGGGTCGTGTGGATGCACTTCGGCGGGGCAGCAGCTGGCAGGCGCAGCGGCATCGGGGCATGGGTGTTCAGTACGCTCCTGAATGCCGCCCTGCTGTGGGGATTCCTTCACTGCTACGGCACCGCGAGGTGAGAGCGCCGTGAGGTGATTCCCAACCATTGTAATATACAATCCTTTGGTGTACATATAGGTAGGCCGGCATTGGCATTCGGCATCTGCCATCCCAGTGAGATGACGAGGAGGTGACTGCTGCTATAAACCAGACAAAAACAAAATTCAATTTTATCATAGAGATGGGCATACATACATGCATATGCGCGCGGGGGGCGACGATTGGATCGAACCCCACCTGATTAACTTCTTATACTCTGTTCTTGTGTTCATGGCAAGGGGAATTATCTTTTTTTTATTCAGTTCAGTGGTTGACACCTGAGCTGAAAACATCTCAACCAGTTTGTTGGCCTTAACAGGTTGATTTCAGTGTGTCATCTTATTGGAAAACTATTAGCCGCAGAATTTAGCAACAGAAGACGCGCGCGTGGCCTACGGAGAGAATAACGTGCGCGGTATGGCCAAGGAAGAGAAACGCGAGTGACTGTCGTGGCTCTCGCCGGACACGAACGGCGCTTGCGCCGGGCTGGTCTGCTTATAGCTGTTGCTACTCCAGGTTTATTGGTAATGCTATTTTTTTCATTCTATACCCCGTCTGAATTTATAGTTTAATGATGTGTAGGGAAGCACCGACATTGTGCTATATAATAATCATCTTTGATGTGTCTACCGGGACCACCGGGTTAAAATTGTTCTTTCATTTCAAGGATATACTTTGTTTGATGTTTTAACATAAAATGTAGCTGGTACAATCGAATTTAGAAGCCAAAATGGGTGACCAAACATGGTGGTGTTGAACTTGCTTGCCTTGGCTATGGAGAGAAATTATGTAATGAAATTGGTACTTTATAATGTTCGGAGCCCATTGTTAGTGCTTATATTTGCAGTAAACAAGTTAAATAAATAGGTGTGTGCGATGAAAACGAAGGAAGAATACTTACTCCTTTTAACTATTGTAAGTATATATTAATATTTTTTGAGGACAAGTATATATTAATATTAGGTAGAGATAGGAGAGACACTTTCTATGTGAGAACAGTTTTTCTTTCAAGAATGACACTCGGTACTTTTGAACAGATCGTATATGATTATATGATGGAAACTTTGTACTCCCTCCGTCCCAAAATAAGTGTCAGAATTTTGTATTAGCTTTAGTACTGTAAAGTTGTATTAAGCTTGAGACATTTATGTTGGGACGAAGGGAGTATTATTTTGCCATCTTCTTTCCTTTGTGAAACTAGCTGCAGCAGTTAGTAGTTTAAATTGATGCGAGGAAGTAATTAACACAAAACTGCATTCTTCTTACTGATTTTCCCCTTGGAACAGATTTTGTAATTCATGATCAGGTCGTTTTGACACATACTCTTAGGATTTCTATATATCTTATCTTAGCTTTGGGGGTTTTAACATAAGAATGGTATGATGCTCCAGACTCGACGACAAGTGCTATCCTCATGAGGCCAGACAAGTCGTTGTGCCAATCCAGCGAGAGTGTCCAACAGCGGAAAGTCATCTGAAGAATCATGTCCCAGTGAGTAGTCCAGCTCCAGCAACAAGACCACATCTGGCTTCCACCAAGAAGCTGGACCAGCGGCATTGTACTCAGGTAAGCTCATGAATTTTTTTGCAATCCAGACATGGCAGAGTCAAATTTATACTAATAGCTAACATCAGCTTACTGTGGTTTATATGGTCCATGTAAATCTGGCAACGCACGGCTAAACTTCCAACAATTACTTGCTAACAAAAATCAAGTAAAACTAAAGGAATAGTTCTTTCTCTTGCTGAAATAGGTTTGGACGCACTGTGTGGTATATATATGTCAAGTTTAGCCGTATGCAATAATGCAATGCTTATGGTTGATAATTCTACAAATTTAATTAGTGGGCAGCAATAACTGATCAGGCTTTCGTAACTTCTATTTCTATTACTGCAGCATAATTGTTTTTTACATAGAGCTGACTATTACTTCCTTTTTTCGTCAGGAGTACTATTTCCAAGCAAACAACCAACTATCTGCAGAAAAATTCGACATAGTAAAGTAGGTTAAAAATGTTCACAGTCTTACATGTGTTTACACTTAAAAGAATGTTCACACTTTTAAAAAGGTTCAAAATTCCCAAAAATGTTCCAATTTTTCTAAAAAAAATATTTTCATTGTAATTTGTACAAAAACTTAAAATAATCAAAATTTCTTTTTTCAAAAAAAGACATCTGTTCCAAAAAAAGTTCCTCAAAAAGATGCTTCAATTTCTGTAAAAACCTCAGCTTTCCTTAAAAGAGTCCCAATTTTTTGTGAGTTTTATAAAAAAAAGGAAATTTTCGCATTTTCTCGAAAAGTAAAAAATAAAACTGATGGACAACTATTCCATCCAAAACTACTCTTCCATCAGACAAAGAATGCTAAGTTGCTTCTTCATGTCCAAACTTCATCCTACAAAAAGCAATAATCAGTGTAACCTTATTATTGATGTTTATTAAAATTGGATATAGAAAATGGCGCATAAAGTAGGTTGTGCACCTTTTTTTCGCCCGGTGCAACGCACGGGCATTTGTACTAGTTATGCCAATATCTGATATCTTGTTTTCAACATGTAGAATTGGCCAGATATGTTAAATTTTCACAAGCTATCGAGTTGATGGGATGTGGGAAGAAAGCATTCAAATTCTAATAACAGCAGTATGCAAATGAAATTATATATGTGAGTTGATTGGATGTGGGAAACAAGCATTGAAATTCTAGTAAGAGCAGTATGCAATCAAAATTATATATGGCTAGATCGAGGAAGTAGTAGTTGTCATAGTATACCATGCATGACCACAAATCCGTATTTTCACAGTTTTAACATCAAACTAAACATACAACCCAAGTTCTATGACTCCCTGTGATATCACCTCAAAATCAAAAGATGACTTCCACATATAATAAAACAAAACTATATAACTGATAATTGATTTGAATTACCTGTGGGTTGTTCGTGTTTGGGGTCTAATAACAGCAGTATGCAAACGAAATTATATGTGGCTAGAGGAAGTAGTAGTAGTAGTAGTACCATGCATGTGGTCCTCTAATTAACAACAGTAGGCACTGCAATCACTTGCGAAGGGTTGGGCACAAATCTGTTCTGTTGTGCTTGGAATTGGATGGTGCGTGACCGTCTCACGCAGCATGTCAACACGAAGCAAATACTGGCCATGGTACTCCAACCGCTCTGCCCCCTGCCGGAAATCAGTGAAGACTAGGTAGACCACATCGTCTTCGTGCATGCTCAGGACCGGGTACGACGGCAGGATTTTCGGCAAGCCCTTCAGTCGGTGGGTCTGGCCTGCCCAGATCTCTCTCACAGGGTACACCTTGTCTCTCCTCCAAGTTGTCAGGTCCGATAGCAGAGTCCACGAGGTCAAGGATACATTGTGGCAGTCCTTCTCGCCGTAGCCATCCATGGTGACGAATTTGATGAGGCCACCAACGCAGGCCATGGAGCGGAAGTCCTCAGCCTCCGGTGGCCGGCCGTACCTTTGGCTGCGGACGTAGGTCGGGCACCCAGGAGGCAACGGGATGAAGCGGAACTTGATGTCGGCGTCGGGCCGACCCTGCTGTGGTTGTAGCACAGGGAACAGATCACAGATGACGATGCCTTTGAACAAATCAACCCAGCAGAGACTGTGATCTCCGTACGAGAAGCACATGTCAACCGTGAAGACATGGCTGGGAGAGCACATCGGGCGGGGGAAGCGACCAGTCTTCACGACCCAATCTGCGGTGCAAGACTGCCATATCAGGGGAGCGCGGCTTCAGGGGGATAGGTGTTGTGTATCATGGTGAGCTCGCCGAGAACAAAGGCGCCCTCCCCGCCATTGGTGGTCAGGCCAAGGACGGCGGCCCCGATCCCGACGTCCGCGCGCGAGCTGTCGTAGGGGGGCTGCGGGATCGCCGAGAGGGATTTCAACTTGCAGTCGTAGATCGGATAGCCTCCTTCCAGATAGGTGCCGGGACGGTAAGGGCTGGCGTAGTGGGCGACCAGATTCTTGTCCGCGCTCGTGATGAACGCGGAGTCGATGTCTGCGCAGAAGGGCGGGCTGGAGTCTGTAGGCTGGAGTATGCGGAAGGACGAGAGTCGCGGCGGGTTGACGAAGCATGCATCTGGCTCCACGATCTTGAGATAGGAGGCGACGGCGTCTTTTCTTTCTTGGCGGCTTGGTGCACTTGTGCTGCTTCCGCTCGCGACTTCGGTCGATTCTCCGCTCGCGCCATCGAGTTTTTCCGGGTCGTACTCAAAGAGAACCTCGCGGCTGAGCAAAACCGACGACGGAGCCATGGCAAAGCTAGGGTTGTATCGAGGAAAGTGGGAGGAACAGTGCGATTTGGGAGGAGGAAGAGGAAGGCAGAATCTAGATATATATATTTTTTGTACTAGGAAAATTGCTCATGCGTTGCAACGGGAGAGAAAGTATCACACCACTTAATTCAGTACGAGGGGTTCACTTGTGCACCATCATGATGGATCCCGCATACTCCTACCCACACACACCATACCAACTCTCCACCTGGCTCAACACTGCCACTCTACCGATCCAGGAACACCACCCGTGTACCGCCCTCCCCTCGAGCATCTCCTTCTCCTTCTACCCCATGTGTGTTGCTTCATAACGAACTAACACATACTTCTTGCCCGTGTGCCCTGCAGTGCTGTCTGTCAGCCCCTTACTTGTCATGTGCACCCACTTCTTTCCATTCATCCTCGTCCCACCCGGCCATAAACAATCTCCGCCGCTTCTCTATCTCATCCTTTTTTTCTCTTGCGGGATCTCTCGGCCTTTGGCTCCTGCGGCCTCCCAAGCTCCATCACCAAGCCATCATGTATACCTTGGACACCGCGATCCCTCGCATTCAATGTAGTCTTCCATTGCATTGTGATTTTTCATCATGCATGCTACTCCTGCTAGGCTGACAAGTACCGGTGGCCTGGTGGTATTAGAGGATTCCATCAGGACGGCTCTAGACAAGCACATAAGTGTATATTGTTTTTATACTTTCCCTCGATTCAGATATAAACAACACATGCATATATATACACGTCCATCAGGACTCCTTATCAAATTTCAAACTTTATTTTTTTCTAATCTAATCACCTGCGCACACATTGATTGATAGGACTTTGGGTGTGTGGGAAAATCAAGCGAGGCATACATGGTGATATTCAGAAACATATGATTTTCATTAAGATTACATACCCATAGATAATGGGAAGTACTGAGGAGTATGTTGCAACAAGAATAATCATTCTAGTACAAAGGACATATGTTGTTCTCGCTAGGAACTGAACTGCTCAGACACCACCGACGAAGCAGAAGCTGAGGCTGTTTCGTGCTCTCACTCATCCACATGAATGGTAACTGGCCTGGTAATCTTGAAAATTGACAGCTCGTAGTTTTTGAGGCAATGCATTCACTGGGACCTGCAGATCAAGACTGTTTGTCGGGTATGTGGATATTAGGGAGCAGATGAATTGTTTTCAGTAGTGCTGCACATCCCTGATGCATCGAGAGTGCAACCAAGTAGATCATGGGCTGGCTAGCTATGCTAGATCTCATGGATTTGCAAATAATGATGAAAAGTCTTTTAAACCTAAAAATATCCTGAAGGAAAGATTTTAGTTAGGCGTGCAACAATTGACCAACCAAGTCTTAGATATGAACCTTGCCAGAGGGTAATTTATCAATAAAGTAGAACTACGCCTAAACTTTGTATCAAAGC
>NC_041392.1:704042620-704102038 GCF_002162155.2 Triticum dicoccoides | reverse complement strand
CACATATATATATATATAGACACACACGCACACATATCCACTATATGTTGTATACAGACCCGCTTTTCAAAAGAGCACAACAATATCTAAGGGCCATTAATTTCCCACTATTTGTGTATATGTATATGAACCGTGAAAAAATTCGACTTCAATATTTGGAAAACTTGCTTGTTGAGTAAAGTTCAGAGCAAGTGTTACAACTAAATCCTTTAGCTATTTCAGCAATATCTACTACTGGAGCACCAGAGAGACGGGGTTTGTTCCTTCCTGATCTGCTGCCTAGAGCAGAACTCCCCATAATTTGGTTGGTAATGACTCACCATGGAATCACGATTGATTCTGAAAGTGAAAAGTAGAAGTACAAAAACCAACTGACAAAGGCACGCACCTGTTTCCTCCTCAAAGCGCCACCACCCCTCGCACTGGAGCACAACCCACCATTGACACTGAACCGGATTTTGAGCTCGGTCACTGGCCGACCGCCAGTCACCCCGGAGTCGTGGGTTGGAGTGGGGGATCTCCGTCGCGATGTTCCCATGTCTATGTCCATCGCGAACTACGTCAAGCGGAGGCAACGGGTACATGTACCATAGCGGCGACGGCTAGCTCCACGCCGACGAAGAACAACAGCACACCGAGCAGCGTCAAGCTTAGTACCGTAAACTACAATATCATGTGAAATGTTAAAACCGCTTCCGATTTTCAAAATATGTATACAACTACGTGTGTTAATTTTTACCATCAACAGATGAAGGAAAGAATCAAAATTGTAAAATCAAAACAGGAAAATTTCCCCCGGATGCTGAAAAAATCAGTTCCTTCATATGTACACCAAGGCATGCTCACGTTTCATCCCAGAATAGTTTTCATCGATGTTCATATGTGCTCACAGATAATAGAAACCAAAAAAAGCTTAATGGGTGTCGATTCAACGATACATACCAAAACGGCTGACCAAACAGTACAGTACTCCAACCTTATATATACTGGCCAATAAGCAACTTCAAACAATTTACACTACTTCAGTACCCCATGTTGATTGTGAATGCAGACCAAACAGTACAAATTTCAGTCTAATATGCATTGAACAAGAAAGGAATTTCCAACCATGTACTACTGCGCATAATTATTTGTTATATTAACAACATTTTTGTCTGCTCATTACAAAATAAGGCAAATCCTACCTAATGTGTTGGTATGGTAGAAAATTTTTCAAGAGCCGAGATCTGCAATGCTACACAACTAAAAGGATTAACCTTTACAATTGTGATCCTAGATTGCAAATAAGCATACTTGACAGGAACTATGAAAAACTACATCCTAGTTCTAAATTTGTAGCAGTGCTTTCTTGATATCTTAGGGTCTGCGACTAAAATCAACTGTGCCTATTTAATCAACCATGACAAATTTTATGATCTTAAACAACAGTATCAATCATGGTCAATCTGAATCACGAACATTGCAAAATCTGGTAGTACTCTTGTATCACAATGGCATATGCAAGCATTGAAAGATAGAACTGCGAGCATCACAGTACCTGGGACAATCATTTCTTCAGAAAAGTACCCATCAAAGTAGTCATCAATAATTCCTGCCAATGTCATGTTATACCATCAAGAGATTTAATATACTATCTAAATGAGCTATCTTGATATCTTAGGGTCTGCAACTCCAAAGTAAGATAAACGTAGAACAAACTATCCTGGTGGGTGTACCCAAATGTGTTCTCTTCTGCCGTCAATAGAAGTAAGAGACCAACAATTTCAGAGCAATAGTTGCTATAAGAAAAGTTAAAAATGTCCAAGCATAAAATTTTGTTTACTACATCACAGTAACACGAGAATGTTGATCAAGACTTCTACAATAACATGCAATTTTTTTGGAACCATTTAGTAGTAGGTTTTGGGTCTAGTAGTGGGGTTTGTGAGTTGGAGTACAACAAATTTACATCAGATGTTTTTCAAAGAGAGAAATAACATCCAACAACAACTACTCAGGATAACAAAAAGGATAATAATTTTCCATGACAATGAACACGACTGTGTACCTTCTTTATTTTCCCTCTATTTTAAGACGAAAATGCTGACAATACTTCAGGATTTTTATCACCACCTTTCTGAAGCCAAAGAATCTGGACATCCACTATCTTCTAATGCACCTTTAGAAGTAAGTAGACTATCATAATACCCTTCTCTGTGAGCTCCAACATCAGGAACATCTTGTTTCCAACCATGAAAAAAACCGTCCCAATAACACCTAGAACAAAAATAAAAGAACCCCAATAATAATACAGATCTTGTTTGCTGAAGACAATCTCACTATACAAAATCTGAGGAGTTTTATTAAAACTCAGCCATATGCCTTTCCCCAAAATAATAGTATTTCATATGAAAAGACACATAACTAACAATATACAATGATTTGCATTTGCTAACTACTATAATGAGTTGTTTGCAACACCGTGCCATCTCCTACAGAGTGAATCCAGTATGTTCAGAAGGCAAAAGCAAAGAGATAAAAACTACCAATGCATATGTTTGAAAAGTGAGTTCCTTATAAGATGAGATCGTCGTCGGACTTCCAATCAAAGCAATTCATAGGATCAACACATACAAAGATTTCAATAAATGTTCTCATTGTATTTGATTGATTACAAACAGATTTCTGCCAATTGCGCAAAGCCCATGCTTGTAATCTGACGGGACCTATTAAAAAGAAGTGAACAGGTCAGGAAAACATCTACTGATCTCCATCCAATACGCCATGTAAGTTGGTTCCCTTGGAGTTCAGGTAATACATAGACAACCAAATCACTTGAATAGAGAAAGCAATCTGCATTGTACTGGTAGCTAAGAAAGACCTACAGGAACAGAGGAACATGGTTTGATCAAGGAATTGGGAATCAGTTTTAAAAAGAAAGAAAGAGGGAAGGCTTGGGTGGAAGGGATCTCACCAAGATGTAGCTATGCAGGAGGGACAACTGGAGGAAGCAGCATGGGTGATTGCACGACTCGGTGGGCTCCGGCCTTGGGGCAGCGCACACACCATCCTGTCATCGCGAGCAGTAGTGCTGCAGTCCTTTCCCAGCCTCCGTCACGCTCGTGGCTCCGAGTCACCGCCGCCGTCATCGCGCTCGTGGCTCCGGCGAAGCCCTGCCCAAAACCCTAGCCACGGGGGGTGGGGTTGTGAGCGGGCGGTAGAGGATGGGAGAGGAGAATATGGACGGAGGGGAGGGAGGCGCGGACTGTGGGGAGCTCGGGGGCGTGCTGCGCGGCGCCGGAGGTCGCCTGAAGCGGCCGGCTTTGGTGGTGGCGGCGGCGGCGGCGATGAGGGAGAGGAGGCGAGCCCGTGCTCCTCGTGTGGTCGCGTTTTTTTTTCTTTACACAAATCTGCTCGGACAGTGGTTTGAATATCGCAAAAGACAGGGCGTTTTGTGCAAAATCGAAGCGTTTTCCCAGATCCACTTAAACAGGGGCCGCGGGTTGAATTGTCAAAAATAGAAGGGCTTTTTTGCAAAATTACAGACGATGTACGACCAGAAGCAATATATAGGGAAAGATAAGCACCCGGCGTGCCGGCCCAACTTTGGGCCAGTCACGCCAGGACCGCGCGATATAACAATTGGTAGCCGCACGATCTCCTTTCCTCCACTCATTCTCCCTTAGCGCGACGGCTTCTCTTCCAGAAAAAAATCACAGGCATCGCATCTCTCTATGGACGAGCACACGCCCGACATCGAAGCACCACCCCGAGCGCTCACCCGTTGCCTCCCTCGCCGCCGGTCGCCGCAGCCAGTCACTGTCCCCGCCGCCACCAGTCACCGTCCCCGCCGCCTCCGTCTCGTGAGTTTCTCGCCGGATCGACGCATGCAGCAAGCTTTAACCCCGTTGGTTGCAGATCCCTCGCCTGGTGATGGTCGCGGCTCCGAAAACGTTGGCCGCCGGTCTCAGCACCCTAGCGATGAGCTCGCCAGAAGGAATCTTCTTTCGGGTTGCTAGTAGTAAAAAAATTGTCCGCCGGTGGTAGCAATAAAAGTTGCTGGTTCTAGCAAAAAAAATATAGCTCGTCGTTGTCGCCACCCCGTCGACATTGTAGCAAAATCGATCGCCGGTTTGTAGCTTTTGTGATTGCCGGTTGCAATAAAATCATGCGTTCCGCCGTCACCGTGGAAAACACTCCGAGGATCCAGCAAAAAAGGTGGTTGGTTCCAGCTTTTGATTTGCCGGTTGTAGCAAAAACAAAAGCTGGTTCCAGCTGTAGCTTTGCCTGAAAACAAATCGTTTGCTACAAAGCCATCTCCTGGTCACTACTTCCGTCAGTCGCTGTGGTAGCAAAAAAGTTAACTGGTAGCTTTTGTCTTGTCGGATGCAACAAATGAGGCGGCCGCAGTCGTCGCTGTAGAAAACACTCTAGGCGATGCACCAAAATTACATGCTGGTTCCAACTTTTTATTTGCCGGTTGTAGCAAAACAAGAAGCTGATTCCAGCATCCCTCTTCTCGGCGTACCTCGCCGTCTTGCAATTGTCCAACTCACCGCCGGGAGATGGAAAAATAGTCGAAGCTGGAGATGATGCGCTGGGAAAAACGCCTGAGCTGCGTATAAGACGCAGCCGTGCAAGCATGGGGTGTGGCAACAGGGGCTCATGGGGAAATCGCTGGCCGCGGGTGTGAACGACCACCTCGCCGGCGAGATGTGGGCTGCAACGACAGGGCTCGATATGGGAATGGATGCCGGTCTCGTCGGCGAGATGCGGGCTGCAGTGATGGATGGGGGAGAGATGCAGGTGGACGCTGGGAAAAAATTGGTGGAAAAGGAGAAGGATAAGATCAGGCTGGGCTCATCTCGTGTGGGTCTGTGAACGCGTGAGTGTGTGGGTAGCAGGAGACCGACGCAATCTTCCACCGGTCGTCCGGAGGGAAACTTATCCCTTTTATGAGAGAATCTGGTTACAGGTAAGAGGAGGAAGAAGCCGCAACTCGAAAAGAACCCTCGATCCGAGTCCGAAAATGATTCACTTACGGACGTTTCTCACGAAAAATCCTGCGGGCATACATTTTCTATGCTAATTCATCCATCCCACGTTGAATCGAACATATAAAGCTCGCTAGACTACCCGCCTATACGAGCTATCTGAGTCGCGCACTCAATCTGCCTCGCTCGATCTGTCCTGCTGGCATTTTTTCACCGCGCTGCAAAAAATCCAACCGCTTGTTTCTCTTCACACTACTCTTTCCTGCTCAGGTTGATGACCGATGGGCCTTCTTTGCCGGCTGGCCCAACTTTACAGTGAGCCTCGCGCGTGTCCTGTGTGAGAAAAAAAGGTGATGCAGCGAGTGTGGGGTTCCCACGGTGAAACCCTTGCCAATCATTCGCGTCCTCGAGCCACCAATTGCTTGCCTCTCAGGCCCGCCTCGTCTCCTCCACCATTCTCTCGACCCCAACAGCGTGGCCTCCTCCCCCCTCCACTTATTTCCTCCTATGCTCTCGAAGCCCCAGGGCGTGGTCGTCGCAGCCACCGCCAGGATGGACACAGGAGAGGAGCCATGGAGGGGGACGACGGCGGCGCTCGATTTGATGCAGCGCCATGGACCAGTCCCTGATGCAGGAGAGAGAGAGAGAGATAAGATGAGAGGGAGAGAGAGAAGGAAGGAGAGGAGGAAGAAAGAGAAGGAAGGAGAGAGGGAGAAAGAGAGGGGAAAGAGGAGATGGAGGTGCATCGACCGGCGTCGGCATGTATTAAAGCATTTACATCCGGAATGGGCAAATCCGATTCCTCAAACGCCCGCGGACGCGTTCGGGCACGTCCGCGAACACTGATCAGTCGCGCCTCAAACTTCCCTTCTAATAACGGGACAGCTCAGACCCATACAAACTTATGCAACTACATAAACAATGCATTACACACATCGTCCGACTACTACTTCAGGACATACCATCAAACTAAAATTTGACATGTTTAACCTACATACTAGCTATGGAGAAGATCATCCACGAGTGCCCTTACCCTTCCCGGCACCCTTGTCGTCCTTCTCACGAAGTAGCAGCCGAAGACGCAGTATGGATCGAGCCGGATCAGCTCGTCGCCAGAGCTGCCTGACCCATCGCTGTGCCCTCCTTCTCTCCTTGGGGGCAGTCCGGCCATGGCATGGACCGCCCGATTCTACTCTCAGGCGAGGGCACACGTGTTCCTCCGTTGCCGCTTCGTTATAATGCGAGCGCGGATGGTTTTCTCCTCTGCAACAGCGCACACCGGCGCACCAGCCGCCTCCGACGCAGCCATGCCGACAACGAGTCAGGTCTCGGCAACCCTCATCCTCTCGGTTCCACGGTGGACACACTGGTCCCGGCAGGACTCATACTCCGGCAGACTGGTAATGGGGAAAGGGAGATTGAAAGGCTCCCAGGAGGACCACAATAATCCAGCCCCGGAGGATCCGAGCGCCCGATGCGGCCAAAAAATGGACTCACGCCAGATCCCGCCGTCGGTCGGGCGCAGTCCTCCCGGGAGCGGCGTAGTGCAATGAGGACGATCATTGCCTCCTCCAAACTGCACAAGCAACACCCTAGTCGACGAATCTGTACTGGTCGTCGTCGGATCCGCTGCCCGCCATGCCGGATGAGGCCAAAGATCGCTGGCCGGGAGCTTGGATAGAGGAGGGGTGTTGAGTGAAGTGGGTAGGTTTTGGTCCAGCGAGCGAATGGGGATGAATAAAAGTGGGGTCGAGTGGGCGAACGTGGGCCGGGTCCAATGTGGCGAACGTGCTCGGGTATCCCATAATCGCCCTACATTTGGGCTGGGTATGAGAGGTGCCGGTCAGCCCGACGTTTATGCCCATTTGAGGCGCTCATTTGGGTTGCTTTTTTTGACCGGTCACTGATCGGTCGCCCACGAGGCGTTTGAGGCTGGTTTGGGTTGCCCGGTTGTAAAAGCTCCATTCTACTTTTTTACCCCCTATCAATTAAATACAAGGATGAAACCGACCCGTTCCTCTTGAATGTAATCATTAATTCTATTTTATGGCACTTGTTCGCCAACCAAACACACCAATAGAAGACGAATGGATTCATAAAATCCTGGGCCGAGTCAATATCCTCCTTCCTCAGAGAGTAAAATTCTCCACCCCACTCGAACACGCTGAAACCCTAATTTTTCCTCATCCCCCGAGTGGCTTGACCTTGTGTGCTGGCCTCTGGATCGAGTTCCCAGCCGCTCCTCGTCCCGTCTGCCTCCCGGATTCCAGATCGAGCTCGCTCGGTTCCGCTCCGCCGTCCGCACCTCGCACAATGGCCTCTAGCTCGAGATCTACTCCTGGCCTGGGTGCGGACGAGCACGACCCCTCCACGGTTTGACCGCCTCACTCCACCGATCTGCTGTTCTGCCTCACTCAGCCGCCTTCTTCCCCGCCGCAGGTAAGCACCTTCGCCGCCCAGACTGGCCGCCCTCTCTCTCGATCTGTTCTCCGGTACGCCCTCTTCATTTTTCTCTCCATCTGCAGTAGGCGCCCAAATCGGAGGCGACGGAACACACTCGTGAGTCGTGAGGCGCACGTAGCTCGACGCCGCCGCTGGAACCTCCGTGGGTAAATACAGAGCCTTCCACCTGTATTTTACTTTCTTGTATTCTTGATTTCAGCTGCTCTGAAAGAGTTAGCCGTGGAGGAGGACTGAAGCTTGCCGCGTCTTTTCAGTTGACTGCACTCAGACAGCGCACGATGCCGGACAGGAAAGGCGACACCCAGCTCGAGGACCTGCCCGAGGAGATCATGGAGATGATACTCATCCGGCTGCCGTCCAAGGACGTCAGCCGCTGCCGTGCTGTCAGCACGTCATGGCGCAGTGCCACCTCCACGCCTAAATTCATGCTCGAACACCACCGCCGCCAGCCGTCGTTCCCCATCATCAGCGGGGAGTGTGGGCCTGCCAGTTTAGTCGTCTTTCGTGATGCCGGTGCTGGTGATGCCGGTGCTGGTGCCTCCAGTCAACAGCTCTGGCCCTTCCTCCCGGGTGCCAAACACCGTTCTGGGAATTGGCTCCAAGTCGCCTCTGATGGCTTCATCATCATCGCCAGTAATACCCGGTGCCAATCACGATTCTACATCTGCAACCCGACCATCCAACAGCATGCTCTCCTACCACAGCCTCAGTTGGGGGAAGATATCTGCAACAGCATAATCGGCCTCTACCAGCATCATCCAACCAGAGAATATAGGGTGCTCTGGGTCTCACAGGACTTGTCTGAAGACTCGCAAAACTTGTCTGAAGACTCGCAAAACTTGTCTGAAGCCTTGCTGTACGTCCTCACAGTGGGATCCTACGAACCGAGGCACGTCAGAGTCAGAATACCAACAGACTCGTGTACTTCCGTGGAACAAAAGTTACTGAGTGGGCTGTCCTATCGGTGTTATTCTCCACCTCCACCACCAGCCCACCATCATGGCTGCCTGCACTGGTTTACTTATGATGACAGCGACATTACCGGAGGTGCCGGAGACATTATTGTGTTCGACACAGAAGCTGAGTCTTTCCGGTGGATGAACAGTCCTGTTAGTCCTGCGCGGAATCTCTCCCAGTCGCTCTATGATAGAAGGTTGTTCAACATGAAGGGGACGCTTGCTTTCTGGGGCGGCTCGCCCAGTTCCAGCGCTATAGATGTTTGGGTGATGCAGGATTATGAGGCCGAAATCTGGGCGTTCAAGTACCGGATTGATGTGTCAACGGTGGAAGCATCACGACAACTTTATTTAACTTCTTTCAAAAGGAAAAGGAAAACACCACTTGATTTAACAGTGGAACAGTTCAATGAGATGGCTGTGCTCAATGAGCGTGAGCTGCTGATCAGGTTCAATAATAGAATACATGTGTTGCGCTGCGACATTGATGGCAAGTTCTTAGGTATCGCGAACATCGGGAAGAGTCAATATCAAATGTTGCTTACTCACCAGCACCTCCAGGAGAGCATTATTCCAATTCCGTCCCATGAGATGCAAGAAGAAGATGACGAGCCTTCACTCTTCACAGGGCGTGTCTGAATGTTCAAGACTCCTGGTTTGCTTTGCCATTTGATTCAGATCAGGTCTTTTGTTCTTAGCCCCACTTGTTAAGTATACTGCCAGCACTTAACATATCGTTTTGGATGGTTGCAGTAGCACCTGCAATGTCATCATTTGGTGCTTATTATAATGTCTTGAATGACTTATTAATGCCCTGAACTATATGGTATTAGAACCTTTTATCACTGTTCCTCCCTGCCTCCCAAAATTACTCTAATTTTGGCATAGTTAAAATGCACCAGCGGCATGATTAAGATGAGATCCAGCCTTGGTAATGCTCTTCTTCCATAGGCAGTTTCACTAGGTTGCATCTGCTCTATGTGTGAACAAGTTCTATCAGGCATACCTGCATAGTTGTACTCCCTCCGTTTTTATTTACTCCGCATATTAGAGTTGACTGAAGTCAAACTTCGTAAAGTTTGACCCACTTTATAGAAAATAATATAAACATTTACCATAACAAATTTATACTATGTGAAAGTACATTCAATAATAAATCTAATGATGTTGATTTGTTATCGTATATGTTAATATTTTTGTTTATAAAATTGGTCAAAGTTTACAAAGCTTGACTTTGACCAAAGCTAATATGCGAACTAAATAAAAACGGAGGGAGTATGTAGTATGGTCTACGGCCAATAATTAGCACAGTTTTCTGTCTCACAGTTACTTGAGTGCTTCTATGATTTAAGAAATCCTTGATATTTTAGCAGTGTGTTGGGAGTACCGTCAGGGCCAAGAAAGAAACCAGCTGAAGATGTTCTCCCCTGCAATTAGATAAATAAGCTTGTTCATGGTTCATCTTTCTCTGGATAAAAGATTTCTAACTTAATTATATGGTATCAGTTTGGCTGATTTAAGACCCGCCACATTTCTTTTCAATTGGAAAATCCAGTGAATTTCAATGGTGATATGATTATGCCATCTCGATTGCTTGTATCCACTCATACTAGAGCTCTGTAAGTCATCACTTTTCAACGCAAGCCAGACTGAGCAACTAGAACTGGAAATTCACAACTGGAGGCGAACTACACATGCATTTTAGCTGTGGTCCATCGGGATGACTGCAAGGCAATCAAATCACAAGGGGACGCAATATAGAATGGCGATGTTAACAAGAGAGATTCATCACGAACTACCGATATTCTTTTTGACTGAATACTGTCATAGAGTGATGGAAGTGCGCCTAGTTAGAGAAAAATTTAAGACGATCCCAAATTGTTTTGGATTTATGCTGATCGAGTGGCCAGGATGATCTATTACCTTGTGAAGACTTAGAGGCTGTGTTCACCTTTTGAAGGCTAATTGTTTCTTTGCACATCATTACTAAGAATCAATGTATACAAGGAACCAAATCTATTAGCAAGCAATATATACCATTGTGAAAGAATGCACTTCCCAGATATTAATTTATTTTACGACATGTCTCTATAGAATGGTGGCTCATTCCTCATCTTCTTGCACACACAAATAGAGCCGCATGGATTGCTTCTATCCGTCTTAAAACTGGCTAATATTATGCGCTACTCATTCGACAAGCAACTGTTATCTCTCATCTGCGCACCTTATTCTCCTCTGTTTTAGTTTCCCAATCTTCTAACTATAGGGCACCATCCCTGCATTTGGTGGTAAAATTCAGACACCACCTGTGGCAATTTGTTGCCCCTTGACAGCACATTTCAATGTAATTTAGTTTTAGATTCCAGATCAAGCAGATAAGCGCAATCCTATGTAATTTGGTTTTAAAATCTGCATCAAGAAGATAACCAGTGAGCAACTTGGATATTACACAAGTTGCATCATATCCAAATTTATTCTGAAAGCGGGCACTACTGGTTTTCCATAATTGCCAAACAAAAGACACTACTCCCATAGATATAAGATTCCTGCGTTTCAAACTACACCAATACATGTATTTTTCAGAAAATCCGATAGGTTAAAAGCGTAGGGGGGAGCCCTGGCTCTTGCCAGCCACCCTGTCTCCTCCACTGCTCGTCTACATAATGCCTTATATTCACTACCAAAAACACATTTCACAATCGCCCGCAAGGTCGCCCACGAGTGCCTTGCCCTGCGTCGGCATCACCATCTTGATCATGTTGGGGAGGTCTTCACGGTAGGATGTACTTCTATCTCAACTTCACGATTGACGGCGGTGGACGATGCCTTTCTTGGCGCCAAAGGACACCGCGCTTGGCCTCGTGCGTGTCCACCTCTCCTCTTCTTCCGCTCACCGTGATTGTTATCAAACGTTCCTGCCTCGCCCGACACAACTCGCTTTCCCGTCAGTGGTGGCGGTGTTGAAGGACCGCCAGAGGAGGTCAGGCTGCTGGTCGGTGGCTCCCTGCTTGTGGGGACCGAGATTTTAGCACTAGTCTTATGTAGCCATGAATGAGGTGCACACCGACGATGACTAGACTTAGGTTTGCCTGTGCATCATCCATAGGCATTTTTAACTCATGTAAACTGGAAAGCCATTGCAATGACAAATAAACAAGAATGCAAGTGAATAAGAAGTCACTAATTAATTCCATTAATTGTCTTTTTAAACCGAGGCAAAAGATTTGCCTCAATCATTAATTAAGAAGGAGAAGAAATACATAGTTCAGCGTTTGGCTCTACTCATAGCTCGTCAGACCGCTTTTACATAATCCAATTATTCTTGCGGTATGCTATTGCTCAAATGCCTAGCACCCGCCGTGACCCAAAGCCTGGACTTGTTCCAAATTTCCCAACTAACAGCCATGGTGAGGGATAGAACGCCTTCTTGTTGGCATGCCTGCAAAGAGTGCAGAGCCCGCAATTTTCCAAACCCCTCTTTTGAAATCGGTCCGCTGTCCAGTGCCTATCTTGCATAGCTAGCCAGGAGAAGAACTTGGGAGTGGCCCAAACTTTCCAAACATACTTGTTCATGGATGCGAGGGTTGATCCTAAGAATTGGGCCTTACAGGTTGAAGCCGCGGAGTACTCTCCACTGGGAAGGAGTTTCCAAGTGATGTCATCTTCCACATCCGCAAGGAGGTGCGCGTGCTCAAGTTGCACCCAAAGGCCGACGAATTCTATTAATTGTGGTTTGAGTGTATAATGGTTGACAATATGCGACTTGTGAATTTCGATAGAACTCAACTCTGAACTCTGAGCAGTGAGCGGCATGTGCGCGCTCGTCCGTGCGGTTAATGATATTACTTTATTTCAGAAAATATTTGATACAAGTTCCATTGGTCCAGTGCTGCCCAGCTCGTGATATTTGTCGTGAACGCGAAGAACACCAACTATGGAGCGTAAATAATTTTAATTTTCAAGATAAGTTATTTTATTTTGAACATTGATATAACTTTCTTGTAATTTCTTTTCATCTATGTTAATAGTCTGCTGTTTGACATTGAACCGTAGCAGTCAAACAGCATCAAGTTCCATGATAACCAAACACCACTGTAGTATATCTTGGAATAACCATAGGAGCCGTCAGGTATAGGAGCAGCCTCCTTCTCACATGTTGTAGTTTTCTCCACAAAGCTCCTCGCTCGTGCACCATGGCGATGCTCTAGGAGACCTGGCGCCAGGGAGCAAGGGGGGAGAGGAGATAGGAGACCATCAGCCGCGAGAAGAATAGCAAGGGGATTAGGAGACCAAGCATCAACCTTTAATCAGATTTAGGCATCCTCAAGCAATAAAGCTAACTGATACTTGAGGGCACCATGGGTATGTTTTGTGAGAAGTCAATTGCTTCTTGCATATGGGTTAGAGAGAACAAAATTTGATCGGGGAAGAGAACTTTCACTCCAAATTCGGAATCGTCACTAGGTAGTCATGGTCTCATGGATGCTTATTTAGCTCTTCTCTATTTTTTTAAAATAATACATTTTTTATTAATTTTTAGAAATAATACACGGTTTTGATATTTTTTTGAAAATAATACGGCCTCGTCTTACTGGAGGACGACTGGACCTAATCGTCCTCCAGGAAGATGATTAGCTCCAGTCGTCCTCCAGGAAGATGATTAGCTCCAGTCGTCTTCAAGGAAGATGATTAGTTCCAGTCGTCCTCCAGTAAGATGATTAGTTCCAGTCGTCCTCCAGTAAGATGATTAGTTGTCGCAGCACAACTAGTGGGTCGACATGTATTCGACTCCGGCACCACCTCCCACACAGGAAACACAGTATGGCCAGGAATGGTCTGAGCTTCCTCCCTGTAACGTTCGGGCACCCCACAGGTATA
This sequence comes from Triticum dicoccoides, assembly GCF_002162155.2. Taxonomy (NCBI): domain Eukaryota; kingdom Viridiplantae; phylum Streptophyta; class Magnoliopsida; order Poales; family Poaceae; genus Triticum; species Triticum dicoccoides. Next base: position 704,088,768 of record NC_041392.1, on the reverse strand, counting down.
TGTGGCCTACGCCGCCTCCACCACCTCCACGTACATCGAAATTAAACGGTACGACTTAACTTAGATAATACATCACTTTTACAGATAATTAAGATACAAGTACATCAAAATTAAACGGTACGACTTAGCTTAGATAATACAACATACAAACTACATAAAGACATCATCGTCATCCTCCGTCGATGCAGCACTCTTGCCCTTCAATGACGAGGCACTCTTTCCCTTCAATGATGAGGCACTGTTGCCCTTCGATGATGATTCACTCTTGCCCTTCGACGATGCAGGTGTCTTGGCCTTGCTGCTCAGCATGAAGATATCATCTTCGTTTTCGCTTTCCTCAGTCCATAAATAAGTATGCTCTCAGGCAGTCCTTAGGAAAGTTGCACTCTTATGTTGTTGCTTCTTCCACCTAACATGCAACCTGAGGAGTTCTTTCCACTAATCATCTTCTTGGAGGACGACTGGAGCTAATCATCTTCCTGGAGGACGATTATGTCCAGTCGTCCTCCAGGAAGACGAAGCCATATTATTTTTGAAAAATATCAAAACCTTATATTATTTCTGTAAATTAATTTAAAATGTATTATTTAAAAAAATTAGTGATTTTTACTGGGTGTATAAACATTCTTTTTTTTTGCGGGATCGGTGTATAAACATTCATGCATACACATGGGGTTCAGATTTCAGTGTAAACTGAAACATGAGATTAATCATCGTGCCATGTTCCAAACTAGAAGCAGGGAAAAAGCGGAGAAATGAATGGACAGCAGATATACATAGCTGCAGGAACATTTATTTTTGTTTGCTGACTGCACAATCTGAACTACATATCTGAAAAATATATCAGGCTCTTGGTTTTGATAGATTAGGCTTCTGTGGTGTTGCTTTGTATACAAATGACATGCTCGCCTCTTGATTTAATTTAGGAGTGTATTTAGAAGCTAGTAAAACTGAACAATAATAGTATCAGTTTAGAGATGCACTTGACCATTTTTCACAAAGTCGGTGTGTTGTGGCAGCACACGTGCAGTTCTGGACATTTGACTATACCAAATTGTTGGGAAATACAATACCACTTGTACATTCAGAAAAACCTTTGTACATCGTTTCATAGTTACAAATGAGTGTTAGTTTCGAACAAATGCTGAAACACATCTCTGAATTGGGAACCCTTAAAAAGTTGAAATGATGAGCCGATGCCGGAGTAAGTGGAAGGGGCAAGAAGGAAGAGGCAATGATCTCTGATTGATATAATTTCTCTGATTTTGAGGCAAGCCATTAAGAGACTCTCCTAAATCAATGGGAGATTCAATTTTGTTACTACCTAAAAATAAAGGTAAAGAAATGGTAGACTCAGCCGGGTGAATCTCCTCCTTGCCATAGCTGAAAATCCCTATCCGATATGATCACACCTCAAAGACTTTTTTCTTTTCCGCTTCCAAGGGATCGCTCGAGCTCACGTTTCCGCGGCCGCTGCTCGTCGCCTCCGTCAATGGATTCTAGTTGAGACCTTCTCCCTCGCCATTTCTTCACCGACGCAGGTGAGCATGCATCGTCCCGGCCCAATTTATCCTAGTCACGGAAGCAATTCACTAAGGCTTTTGTCAGCGGACTCAGCGGAGCATCATGCCGGACAAGAGAGGCGCAACCCTGGTAGAGGACCTGCCTGAGGAGATCATTGACAAGATACTCATCTGGTTGCCGCCCAAGGATGTTGGCCGCTGCCGTGCCGTTAGCCCGTTGTGGCGCAGTGTCACCTCCACGCCTGAATTCATGGTCGTACACCACCGCCGCCAGCCGTCGCTCCCCATCATCAATGGGTTGGGGCGGCCTGCAAGTTTGGTGATCTTGCATAATGTCGGTGCCGGAGTCCCTAGTCAACAGCTCTGGCCTTTCGCCTCAGGCCAACAAAACTGGTACGAGAATTACCTTCAAGGCGCCCACGGTGGCTTTCTCATCGTCTCCCGGAGATCCCGATTCTACGTCTGCAATCCGGTCCTCCGCAAGCATGCTCTCCTTCGGCAACCTCGATTTGGACAAGGCATTCACAACACTATAATCGGTTTCTACCAGCACCATCCAACTAGAGAATACAGGGTGCTCTGGTTCTCAGAATTACAAGACTCGTCTGAATCCAGCTTATACCGAAAAAGGCTTTCGCCCCGCTTTATATATAAAGCAAAGATCATCGACACAACGGTAGAAACGCACGCCACCACACACGCACACACCCAAGGGAGGATACATAGGCGCTGAGCGCAACAACACCACCCCTATCTACGAAGAGATGAAGCCGCATACGACGAACCGTGGACTCCAAGGCGACGCCTTCAGGAAGGTTACGACACCGGAGCGCCGCCGCCGCCCGACCAGAGGGTCAGAGTTTCCCCTGTAGCAACACAACGGGCAATGAGAGCCGCGACGACGCCTTCAAGAAGGGAACGAGCATCGCCGTCGCCGGTCCGTCCGAGGATAGAACAGGTTTTCACCCTGGCCAACACTCACCGCCACCGAACGCCACACCCCGGCCACCACGCCGCCCACACGGCCATGACAGCCCAGCAGCACCAAGCCACAGGCTCTGCCCATGAGCACCGAGCTACCACCACCAGGGCCGCCGCCTCGGCATCCAAGACCAAGACACCACCTCACCCGAGACCCGTCGCTACCCAACCAAAGAGACGAGCGGAAAGGCCCGGCCTTTCGCACCCCTGAGCGGCCCCCATCGTCGAGACCCAATAGGCCGGCCACAACAGGCCACCATCACCCCGTCCTGCAGCACCGGGTGCGAGACGAGCTCGATCTTGCCGCCGGGCGCTTATACATCCTCACATTGGGATCCGATGAGCCTAGGCACGTCAGAATCGGAATGCTATACATGGACCAGAAGTTACTCAAGGGGCTGCCAACACCGGTCCACCACCGTGCTAGCCTGCATTGGTATCCTTTATGATGCCAGTAAAATTATGGAAAGCAGCAAGGAAATTATTGTTTTTGATACGGAAGTTGAGTCATTCCGGTTGCTGGCCAATAACATGAATGACACGCTTGCTTTTTGGGGAGGATCGACTGTCCATTTCACCACCATGGATATCTGGGTGATGCAGGATTACGAGGCTGAATTCCGGGCCTTGAAGTATCGGATACATGTATCTACGGTGGAGGCATCACGGAAACTTTATAGAGCGTCTTCCAAAAAGAAAAAGAAAACACCACTTGATTCAGTGGTGCAATGGTTCAACTGCATGGTCGCGCTCAACGACCGTGAGCTGCTCATCTTGTTTAACGATAAACATGTGCTGTGCTGCGACGTTGATGGCAAATTCTTAGGCATCATAAACATCGGAAAGAGTCAATATTGTATGTTGCCTACTTGGCACCGCTTCCAAGAGAGCATTATTCCAATTCCGTGCCATGGGATGCAGGAAGAGGATGAGGAGCCTCCATTCTCCATAGGGAGTGTCTGAATCTTGAAAGCACTTGGTCTGTTCTTCCCTTGGATTCAGAGCATGCCTTTTGTTCTTGGCCCTTATTGCTTACTAGTACTACCTGTAGAACATGCCATCTTGGATGGTTGCAGTAATAAGACCTACATTGTCATCGTTTAGTGCTTACTATGATAGGTTCAACGTCTCGTTAATTTTCTGAACTATGGAATATCGATCTATCTATGCATTAAAGTATATTACTGTTCCTTCCTGCCGCCCTTACCCTAATTTTTGTATGGTTTATATGCATGCATGAATGACATCTTTAAGATGTGAGATTCACTCTTGGTCATGCTTTATGAGGAAAGGCAATTTTAGGTTTCGAAATGTTATCCCGGGTGTCTTCATACATAGGCTGTTATGTTTATCTCTGTTGTTCAGTTTGTAATTTGGTCGTAACTCCTAAGTAGCACCTGGACTTTGTGAGAAAACGTTCTGCTTGCAGGTACTATTGCCAAGGCCTCTCTGTTTTTCTGCTTTTTCCTTCTTCAGATATTTTGTACTGGTTCATGTTGCCAGCTGAGAGGTTCTTTACATTGTCAGTTTTGCTGATTTAAGACTGGCCCATGGCTTCTTGTATTCATGCACAACAATCACAGTTGGAAACGGTGCGAAGACTCCCTTCTGGGAGAGCCCTTGGCTTCTTGGTCACAGGCCCAAGGCCATCACTCCGCTCATCTTTGCGGCTTCCTCGCGGAAGCGCTGGAAGGTTAGGGAGGCCCTCAAGGAGAATGCTTGGATGATCAAAATCAGGCCACCTGATAAGGTCTCCGTTGAGCATGTTTCGTAGTTCTTCACCCTCTCTGGACTTTCCTGCAAGAGGTACACTTTGATGAACTTGTTGAGGACGATATTTGGTGGAAGCATACGAGTTCTGGGCTCTACTCCACGGCTTCCACTTCTAGGGCGCAGTTCTTGGATTTGGTGCTATCGCCCTTGGACGAATTGGTATGGAAGATTTGGGCCCCGCCGAAGGTCAAGTTCTTTGCTTGGCTCGCCCTCCAGGACAGGATCTGGACTGCCGACAGATTGCAGCGGCGTGGATGGCCAAACTGTGGCCCATGTCACTTATGCAGAGGGGTCCAGGAATGTTTGGGCCATGGTGATCCAGAAGCTTCACGTTCATGATCTGGACACTTCCGGTTGGCACCCGTTCGACTCCATCAAGGGGTGGTGGGCGAGCACATGCGCTGCGGGCTTTGGTGACCGCAAAGCGAAGGCATCTATTACCATGCTTGTCTCATGGGTCATCTGGAATGAGCGCAACGCAAGGGTGTTCAGGAATAAGAGCGCACCTCCTCACATTCTACTCAACACCATTGTCGACGAGACTAATCTTTGGGTCAAGGCTGGGGCAAAGAAATTAGGTCTTTCTTTGTGACGCCCCGGATGTAATTTGCCATATTTGTACTCCGACTCTTGCCATTTTGGCTTTAAGTTATGAGATTTCCTTCGTGGTTGGGTTTTGTCTTCGTTTTGTATTTTGTTCATGTCATGCATGTCATATCATGCCATCATGTGCATCGCATTTGCATTCGTGGTCGTCTCATGCATCTGAGCATTTTCCCCGTTGTCCGTTTCGCAATCCGACACTCCTACGTGCACCGGCGTGCCCCTTTTGTCTCTTTTTGTGAGCGGGTGTTAAACATTCTCGGAATGGACCGAGATTTGCCAAGCGGCCTTGCACACCACCAGTAGACCGCCTGTCAAATGTCGTGCCATTTGAAGTCCGTTTGATACTCCAATGGTTAACCGGTAACCGGAAAAGCCTCTTGTGTGTTGCAGCCCAACACCCCTCCAAAACGGCCCAAAAACCCATCCAAACCACTCCTATGTCCTCCGCCATCGGATCACGATCGTGTCGGCGAAAACTACACTCCATTTGGACACTCCCACCTGCTCCTACCTATAAATATGTGTCCCTCCCGCATTTTTCGCGCAGTCTAACCCTAGCTCCACCCTCCAACGCTGCCGCCGAAGCCCGCCGGGCCCGCCTCCGGCCCCCGCGGCCCGTTGGCCTCGCCCCGCCGCCCGCGCGTCTCTCCGCCGCCCGCGCCCCCGCGCGAGGAGCCGTGCCGCCCCGCGCCTTCCTCCGCCGCCCGCGCCGCGCCTGCGCCGCCTCGCCGCCGGCCTCGCCGTCCGCCGCTCCCAGCCGCCCGCGCCGCGCCTTCCTCCGCCACCTCGCCGCCGACCCCGTCTTCGGCCGAATACGACGAGGAGCCGACCGGATCCACTCCGGCGACCACCGCCTCCCTCTTCTCCGGCAAGTCCGGCTAAGAACCCCGGCGATCTTCGTAATCCGTGCCAAGAACAAACCCTAGATATGGACCCGGGGGTTGACCCGATTTTTCGTCTAAGTCCTTTTCTGCATTATTTTGTGCCCCTATTCATTGCATCATAACTTCATGACCACAGCTCCGTTTCATGCGCATGATATATCATAATGTTCATCATGATGTGCTCTTCATTTTGTTCCATTATGGCATGCTTGTTTGAGCCCATCTTGATGCCCAAATGACTGATGCAAGAGTGCTATAAAATGTTAGCTCCCGTTACTTATCAGTTTAGGAGCAATCAAAAATTATAGATACGTTGGAGACGTATGAAGCATCCCCAAGCTTAATTCCTGCTCGTCCTCGAGTAGGTAAATGATAAAAACAGATTTTTTGATGCGGAGTGCTACTTGGCATAATTTTAATGTAATTCTTCTTAATTGTGGTATGAATATTCAGATCCGAAAGATTCAAGACAAAAGTTCATATTGACATAAAAATAATAATACTTCAAGCATACTAACTAAACAATTATGTCTTCTCAAAATAACATGGCCAAAGAAAGTTCATCCCTACAAAATCATATAGTTTAGTCATGCTCCATTTTCGTCACACAAGAATGCTCTCATCATGCACAACCCCGATGACAAGCCAAGCAATTGTTTCATACCTTAGTAATATCAAACCTATAAACTTTCACGCAATATATGAGCGCGAGCCATGAACATAGCACTATGGGTGGAATAGAATATGATGATGGGGGTTATGTGGAGAAGACAAAAAAGGAGAAAGTCTCACATCAACGAGGCTAATCAATGGGCTATGGAGATGCCCACCGATTGATGTTAATGCAAGGAGTAGCGATTGCCATGCAACGGATGCACTAGAGCTATAAATGTACGAAAGCTCGACAAAAGAAACTAAGTGGGTGTGCATCCAACTTGCTTGGTCACCAAGACCTAGGGCACTTGAGGAGGCCCATTGTTGGAATATACAAGCCAAGTTCTATAATGAAAATTTCCCACTAGTATATGAAAGTGACAAAACAAAAGACTCTCTATCATGAAGGTTATGGTGCTACTTTGAAGCACAAATGTGGCAAAGGATAGTAACATTGTCCCTTCTCTCTTTTTCTCTCATTTTTTTATTTGGGCCTTTCTCTCCTTTTTTATGGCCTCTCCTTTTTTTATTTCCTCACTTGGGACAATGCTCTAGAAAATGATGATCATCACACTTCTATTTATTTACAACTCAATGATTACAACTCGATGCTAGAACAAAAGATGACTCTATATGAATGCTTCCGGCGGTGTACTGGGATATGCAATGAACCAAGAGTGACATCTATGAAAGAATTATGAACGGTCGCTTTGCCACAAATACTATGTCAACTACATGATCATGCTAAGCAATATGACAATGATGAATGTGTCATGGTAAATGGAATGGTGGAAAGTTGCATGGCAATATATCTCGGAATGGCTATGGAAATGCCATAATAGGTAGGTATGGTGGCTGTTTTGAGGAAGATATAAAGAGGTTTATGTGTGAAAGAGCGTATCGTATCACGGGGTTTGGATGCACCGGCGAAGTTTGCACCAACTCTCAATGTGAGAAAGGGCAATGCACGATACCGAAGAGGCTAGCAATGATGGAAGGCTGAGAGTGCGTATAATCCATGGACTCAACATTAGTCATAAAGAACTCACATACTTATTGCAAAAATCTAAAAGTCATCAAAAACCTCGGCACTACGCGCATGCTCCTAGGGGGGTAGACTGGTAGGAAAATACCATCGCTCGTCCCCAACCGCCGCTCATAAGGAAGACAATCAAAGAACACCCCATGTTTCAAATTTGTTACATAATGTTTACCATACGTGCATGCTACGGGACTTGCAAACTTCAACACAAGCACTTCTCAAATTCACAACTACTCAACTAGCACAACTTTGATATTATTACCTCCATATCTCAAAACAATCATCAAGCATCAAACGTCTCTTAGTATTCAAAACACTCCTAGGAATTTTTTACTAATCTTGAATATCTAGCATATTAGGATTATTTAAGAAAATTACCATGCTATTTAAGACTCTCAAAATAATCTAAGTGAAGTATGAGATATCAATAGTTTCTATAAAACAAATCCACCACCGTGCTCTAAAATATATAAGTGAAGTACTAGAGCAAAACTATATAACTCAAAAGATATAAGCGAAGCACATAGAGTATTCTAACAAATTCCTAATCATGTATGGCTCTCTCAAAAGGTGTGTATAGCAAGGATGATTGTGGTAAACTAAAAAGCAAAGACTCAAATCATACAAGACGCTCCAAGCAAAACACATATCATGTGGTGAATAAAAATATAGCTCCAAGTAAAGTTACCGATAGAGGTAGACGAAAAGAGGGGATGCTGAGGGAGTCCTGGGTTAGGGGGTGTTCGGATAGCCGAACTATACCTTCAGCTAGACTCCCAGACTATGAATATACAAGATTGAAGACTCCGTCCCGTGTCCGGAAGGGACTTTCCTTGGCGTGGAAGGCAAGCTTGGCGATACGGATGTTCAGATCTCCTACCATTGTAACCGACTTTATGTAACCCTAACCCTCTCTGGTGTCTATATAAACCGGAGGGTTCTAGTCCGTAGGACAACATACACATCAACAATCATACCATAGGCTAGCTTCTAGGGTTTAGCCTCTCTGATCTCGTGGTAGATCAACTCTTGTAATACCCATATCATCAATATTAATCAAGCAGGACGTAGGGTTTTACCTCCATCGAGAGGGCCCGAACCTGGGTAAAACTTCGTGTCCCCTGCCTCCTATTACCATCCGGCCTAGACGCACATTTCGGGACCCCCTACCCGAGATCCGCCGGTTTTGACACCGACATTGGTGCTTTCATTGAGAGTTCCTCTGTGCCGTCGCCGTCAGGCCCGATGGCTCCTACGATCATCAATGGCGATGCAGCCCAGGGTGAGACCTTCCTCCTCGGACAGATCTTTGTCTTTGGCGGCTTCGCACTGCGGGCCGATTCACTTGGCCATCTAGAGCAGATCGAAAGCTACGCCCCTGGCTGTCAGGTCAGATTCGGAAGTTTAAACTACACGGCCGACATCCGCGGGGACTTGATCTTTGACGGATTCGAACCACTGCCGAGCGCGCCGCACTGTCGCGACGAGCATGATCTAGCTCTGCCGCCGAACAGTGCCCTGGAGGCCGCACCCGCATCGGCTCCGACCCCTAGTTCGGAGCCAACCACGTTGATCGAGGATGGGCGATTGGACGCCACCTCGGGGGCTGTGATCCCAACGTCGGTTGAGCCGAACACCAGCCCCGTACTCTGCAAGACTCGTGACTCCATGGAGCCGGATTCTTTTCCGGACTCCGAGCTCTCCGCGCCCCTGCCGAGCGAATCCGATTGGGCGCCGATCATGGAGTTCACGGCCGCGGACGTCTTTCGGCACTCGCCTTTCGACGATATCCTGAAGTCATTGAAGTCTCTCTCTTTATCAGGAGAGCCCTGGCCGGACTACGGTCAGCAAGGTTGGGATTCGGACGATGAAGAAATTCAAAGCCCACCCACCACCCACTTGGTAGCCACTGTCGACGATTTAACCGACATGCTCGACTTCAACTCCGATGACATTGACGGTATGGATGCCGATGAAGGAGACGATGAAGAATCAGCGCCTATCGAGCCCTGGAATGCCACCTCGTCATATGACGTATACATGGTGGACGCACCCAAAGATGACGGCGAGGAACGGAAGGACGCACCGAAGGATTGTTCCCTCGAAAAGTAGTCAAAGCGGCTACGCAAGCGCCGCCCCAAAACCCGCCTCGACAGAAATAGCGATCACACTGATCCAGCGCTGGAGGAGGGCGAACTGCTGCCAGACAACAGCAATCTGGATAATCAAACCAAACAAACAAATCCTATCAATAATAATGGTCCGGACGACATAATGCCGGACAGGCACTCGGAGCAGCAGAATGCCCGTAAAAGGCTTGTTGCCACCGCAAGGAGCCTCAAAAAGCAGAAGCGGAGGCTCAAGGCCGCGCAAAACATGCTCCAATTCAGATGGAGCAAAATACTCAACACTGTAGCAAGGTACGGCGACAATCGCCCCTCCAAGAGCTACCCAAAGTGGAAGCTGCTACCCGAATTCGATGAGGAGTCCTCAGACCCCTCAAAACCAAATATCAAAGCGGCCACCTGGTCGGATAGACGACCCCTCTACCACCACAGAACGGCATTCAACGCCGCTCACAATACAACACGTGACCCATGCGAGGGCTTGCACCCAAAGGACGGTGCAACAAGATCCATCTATGGATCACGCAAGCGCGCCCCAGCATATAATGCAACACAACAAACATCCGAACAACGCGGCACACCCAGCTACAGGGGTGCCACACACCCCCTATGTTTCACCGATGAGGTGCTGGACCATGAATTTCCAGAGGGATTCAAGCCCGTAAACATAGAGGCATACGACGGAACAACAGACCCTGGAGTCTGGATTGAGGACTATATCCTTCATATACATATGGCTCGAGGGGATGATCTCCATGCCATCAAGTACATACCTCTCAAACTCAAAGGGCCAGCTCGTCACTGGCTCAAAGGCCTCCCCAAAAGCTCCATTGGAAGTTGGGAAGAGCTCGAAGACGCCTTTCGGGCAAACTTTCAAGGGACTTATGTCCGACCTCCGGATGCGGACGACCTGAGTCACATAACTCAACAGCCCGGAGAGTTAGCCCGAAAGCTTTGGAATAGGTTTCTTACTAAAAAGAACCAGATTGTCGACTGTCCGGACGCCGAAGCCTTAGCGGCCTTCAAGCACAGCGTCCGTGACGAATGGCTCGTCAGACACCTCGGCCAAAACAAGACGAGAACGGTGGCCGCATTAACAAACCTCATGACCCGCTTTTGCACGGGTGAGGACAGCTGGCTAGCCAGATGCAGCACCAGCGACCCCAGTACATCTGAAGTTAGAGATGGAAACGGGAAATCACTGCGCAACAATAATAACAAACGCCGGAATAAAGAAGTCAGCACGAAGGGCACGGCAATAAATGCCGGATTCAAAGTCCCTCCGCCAAACCAAAAGCCGCCCTCCAAAGGCACCAGGGATGAACTGTCCAGCCTCAACAAAATTCTGGACCAAGTATGTCAGATCCATAGTACCCCTAGCAAACCTGCTAATCATACTCACAGAGAATGTTGGGTCTTCAAGTATTCCGGCAAGCTTAACGCCATACACAAGGGGGAGGATACACCAAGTGAAGACGAGGACGAACCTCCCAAGCAAGACAAGGGGGAACAAAAGAAATTTCCTCCCGAAGTCAAAACAGCAAACGTGTTACACGTGATCAAGAGAAAAAACAATGCGGCACTCCCTGAAAAATATACCCAGGTGCCTGTCACCGCGAAGTCCCGCCACTGGTCGTCTCAACCGATCACCTTCGACCATCGCGATTACGCATCAAGTATCCGGCACGCAGGATGGGCTACCCTGGTATTAGACCCAGTAATTGGCGGATACCACTTCACACGAGTCTTGATGGATGGCGGCAGTAGCCTAAACCTAATATATTAGGATACAATCCGTGGGATGGGGTTAAACCCAACACAAATTCGCCATAGCAATACTACCTTTAAAGGAGTAACGCCAGGACCAGGGGCTCGTTGTACGGGCTCCCTCTTGCTACAAGTTATATTTGGCTCCCCCGATAACTTCCGTCGCGAGCATTTAACTTTCCACATCGCTCCGATTAAAAGTGGCTATCAAGGATTGCTCGGACGCGAAGCTTTCGCTCGCTTTAATGCAATACCACACTACGCCTCCCTAACACTCAAGATGCCCGGTCCACGTGGCATCATTTTAGTGCACGGAAGTATCAACGATCTCTGCGCGCCGAAGAGAGTGAGGCTGCCTTGGCAGCCGCACACTAAAGGCGCCCGAACCATCAAGAGCATCCAATAGGTCGTCAAGACCTCAGACACAACTAATAAAGCCTGGCGCTGCTACTCATATCGAATAAACGGTCACACCCCTATCTTTCAAAAGTACAAGGGGCTCAACGCACGCAGGCGACGGGCGATTTCTTCTTATCTTGAATTATACATGGTTTCTTTAGAAAACTATTCTTTTGCACGACAACCTTTTCACCTAAATTCCTCTCTTTTACAGATGATCATCGTGCTACACCCGTCCAGGATACGGCACAACGGAGACACAGGCGCAGACGTGCAGCAGGGACCCGACCCAAGGATTCTTTTTAGATTAAGACCCTGCGTAAACCTTTTTTACTGTCTCTTGTTGATACATATCCACCGTTGAGAAGGATGCTGACGTCTTGGCATGTGGCCACGCTAGAACAATGCACGTACCTGGACACAAGGGGCTTCTTACAAAGGCCATTCTTCAGGCCCGGTTTATACCACAAAGACCGAATACCTTAGGGAGTGTTCGGCGTCGCGAGTTTGGCCCTATATGCATCAGCTCCGAATCATTGTCTTTGGTCAAATGTTTGGTTTGTCCGGCTCCTGTGTTTTGGTGCCTTACGTTCCACTTTACCGGCTAAGGTAGCACCAGGAGAACTACTTCGATTGTGCCCTGGTTCATCCGGACGAGCACCTTAGTAGAGAAAGCCGAAAACTGACTGCCATGATCTAGCGTGAGACTGGTCAACCACTCGATGACCCATGGGAATGTTAGAATTCCTCCGCCTTAACGAAGGGCCGCTTTCCGGCCAGGCATATATGCACCCCGGGATCGGGAGAGTGCGGAGCCACCAGGGGCTATCTAGTAGCCCCACTGTCAAACTCCTATGGCTAAGTGAAAGTGTTAAAGCATTATAGTCCGGTTGCCTCGCTCGCTCCGCTATCACCTCCTTAATAGGACCAAGACGTTGGGTTAAGTGTGAACGCGTGTTTTTTGCGAGCACCTCCGCATTATATGCGTGGGGGTTGAAGCCGACGGCTGCAATCTTTCAGGTTATACTCATGTATACATAAACGGCCGCCCAGGAGGCATCACATTACTTTCAGGCAAAAAGTATAAAAGTGGCCTTATAAAAATTTATAAAAGCATTTCTCTTACAATGAGATTACATGTCACTCAAACATAATATTTTTTTGAGTACTGGGTCTCTATCAAATGAGCACCCTCAAGAACTTCCTCAAAGTAGTGCTCAACAGCCCTTCGACCTATGGCCGAATCCTGCGCTACAACAGTGGTAGCATCCATCTCTGCCCAGTATGCTTTAGCACGGGCAAAGGCCATCCGTGCACCTTCTATGCACGCCGACCTCTTCATCGCATTTATGCATGGCACCACATCGAGGACCTGCCACACCAAGCTGAAATAGCTGCTCGGTTTTGACCTTCCCGGCCATAGCTGATCTACAACAGACCTCATGGAGAGTCCGGACAACCTATTTAGTTCGGCCCATTCGGCTAATTGGTCCGTCAATGAAAGCGGACTCTCGGGAGAAAGGAATTGCTTCCAAAACAATTGGTCTACTTCACGGTCCGTCTGACTCTGGAAGTACTTGGCCGCATCGGCAGCGCTCGCCGCCAAATCCATATACGCATCCTCCGAACTCCACAGCCGATCCAGAGGGCCATACCTTGGATCTCCGTACTTCCTCTGTAGCATAAAGGACTTCCCGGCTACAATATCCCCGGCTTCCCGCAGCTCCTCCTTCTTTGCCCTCATAGCAGAGCGGAGATCTTTTCCCATTGCAGCAGCCTTCTCAAGGTCCGATGCCTTCGCCTGGTTTTCCTTTTCAAGAGCCCGGCAATGGTCTACGGCGGCTTTTAATTCTACGGCCATATTGGCCATCTTCTCCCGGCTCTCACCATGTGCGGCCTTCTCGACTCGCAACTCTTCGGCCGCCTTCAAAGCAGCCGCATTACCCGATCTTGCTTGTTCCTTGGCTCGGGCAAGTTCCGCCCGCAAGGCTTCAACAGTGGCAGCTCCATCTGCAGTCATAACATGTTAAAAACACTGGCATCATACTCTTCCTATGTGGCATTTACCAGACAAGGATACTTACCCTGCGCCTCGTCAAGCCTTTTGTTAACAAGCTCGATGTCGGCATCTGCCGCATCCAACTGCCGTTCTAAATGGGCAAACTGGCTAGTCCGGCTGGCCACCGGAGCTTCCATCTCCTGCACATAAAGGCAATATGGTTATTACCTGGGAATATGATCCTCCGTTCGTCATCATTTCCGACGAAAACCAGAGTCTCAGGGGCTACTATCTACACAGGGCACACCTAGCATGTGCAAGACTATCACACATTCCTTTTTACGTACCTCAAAGCCTATCAGTAGACTCATAAAAGCTTCATGCAATCCGCTTTTGGCGGACGATATCCTCTCCATCACCATATTCATCAGCACACGGTGATCATCTGAGATGGCCGCTCGCCCCACCAACTCCCTCAGAATGTCTGATCGCACACTAGACGGCGCCAGACTCTTTTGTCTACTCTCTTCGGGAGCCGGACACCGGGAGCCTCGGGGATCAATAGGATCACCTTCTGGCCTCTCCGAACTCGGAGTGGCCCTCCGCGGCGACACTTCAGGGTCGCCCGCTTCTGGAGCAGAGGAGTCCGGAGGAGGCGTCTCGCTCTCCATCATCTCTGGAAGAAGATCCCCCGAAGACGAGCTCATTTGAGAGGGGCTGAGGCCCGAACTGCACAAATATATGCGGTGGTTATTTTCTCAGAAGAAAAGGACGGCATATCTGTACTATTAAAGTTTTCGGGTCACTTACGACTCCCAGGAGAATTGATCCCCCCGCAGACTTTGTGCGGCAGCAGCGCCCCCCAAGGTAGGGCCCCCGGTGGAAGATTTCTTCTCCCGCTTGGAAGCTTCAGTTGCCGAATTCCCGGGCGCAGTCCTTTTCCTCTTTCGGTCGTCTTCCTTCACGGAGACGCTCGCTCCCTCGGTTAGAATAGGCAGCATTGGGGGCCCGCGTCCGCCCGCATTATCCTCCACAGTATCTTCCTTCAAGGGATCCGGGCAAGGTGCGGCCTGGAGCATCTTTTCCAATACCGGATTCTCCAAACCCTCAGGGAGGGGGGCCGAACACCGAATCAACTTCGCCTTTGTTAGCCAGCCCTTGTCAAAAAAGCAAACTCTCAGAAATAACTTTGTAACGAAGGAAAGATAATATGTTCGGTCGGAAGATTCCTTACCTGTTCGGCGGCGCGGTTACTACTTAGGCCCACGTCCTCGGTGATTTCCGGACACTCTACTTGAGGTCCAAAGAATAACTTATACATACCCTCATGCGTCAGGCCGAGAAAATTTTGAATGGCACGCGGACCCTCGGGATTGAACTCCCACAAGCGAAGGGGCCGACGTTTGCAAGGCTGGACTTGATGAACCAACATAACTTGTATTACCGCAACCAAACTGAGATCTTCGTTGAAGAGATCTCGAATGCGGCTCTGCAGTAAAGGCACGTCCTTGGCTGGACCCCAGCTCAGTCCTCTGCTCATCCATGACATCAGTCGTGGTGGAGGGCCCGAGCGAAAACCGGGGGCGGCCGCCCACTTGGCACTTCTAGGAGTCGTGATGTAGAACCACTCCTGTTGCCACAATGCAGACACCTCCGGGATGGAACCTTTGGGCCATAGAGCTCCTGTCATCTTGTGTATTGAGGCGCCTTCACACTCTGCATGTTGCCCTTCGATCATCTTCGGCTTTACTTCAAAGGTCTTGAGCCATAAGCCAAAGTGGGGGGTAACCCAGAGGAAGGCCTCACATACGACAACAAAAGTCGTGATATGCAGGAAGGAGTCCGGAGCTAGTTCATGGAAATGTAGCCTGTAATAAAACATCAAGCCCATGACGAAAGGATCCAGTGCAAAACCTAGACCTTGGAGGAAGTGGGATACGAACACAACACTCTCGTTGTGTTTGGGAGAGGGGACGGCCTGCCCCCGGGGAGGCAGCCGATGCGACATTTCGGCGGTCAGATACCTGGCCTCCCTCAAATTTTTGATGTCTTCTTCCATGACAAAGGAGGGCATCCATCCGCCTTGAAGGCTGGATCCGGACATGACTGAAGGTTCGGAGCACCTGACCTGAGCTTTGGGCGTTTGAGCTTGAGGCGGGGGAAGGATTCGATTGAGCACGGGAGGGAAAAGTAAAAGCTTTGTCCCTTTATAAAGAGGGTGGATATCAAGTGTCCTCCCCGTGCCCGTTTGGACTTGCCTATGATCTAGGAGTCCTAGAAGCGGTTGGGTTACCCACGCCCGTATTGATGAGAATCCCGTAATAAGGGGACACGATCTCTGCTTTAACAAGACGTGCCAAGGAAACCACCTCGCATAACACGCTGAGGTGGGTAATTAAACGACTCGGATAAAGGCTTGGCCGTGGTGTGTCGCACCACGGAATACATCAGCAGATTAGATTTGTGTAAATATTATTCTCTCTAGGGTAGTATGTGGAAACTTATTTTGCAGAACCGGACACTATCTTCGTGTTTAAGATCTTCTATGAAGTACTTGGAGGAGGAACCCGCCTTGCAATGCCGAAGACGATTTGCGCGCTGGACCCGTCGTCATTGAAGCCTGGTTCAGGGGCTACTGAGGGAGTCCTGGGTTAGGGGGTGTTCAGATAGCCGAACTATACCTTCAGCTGGACTCCCGGACTATGAAGATACAAGATTGAAGACTCCGTCCCGTGTCCGGAAGGGACTTTCCTTGGCGTGGAAGGCAAGCTTGGCGATACGGATGTTCAGATCTCCTACCATTGTAACCGACTTTATGTAACCCTAACCCTCTCCGGTGTCTATATAAACCGGAGGGTTCTAGTCCGTAGGACAACATACACATCAACAATCATACCATAGGCTAGCTTCTAGGGTTTAGCCTCTCTGATCTCGTGGTAGATCAACTCTTGTAATACCCATATCATCAATATTAATCAAGAAGGACGTAGGGTTTTACCTCCATCGAGAGGGCCCGAACCTGGGTAAAACTTCGTGTCCCCTGCCTCCTGTTACCATCCGGCCTAGACGCACAATTCGGGACCCCCTACCCGAGATCCGCCGGTTTTGACACCGACAGATGCCTTCCGGGGCATCCTCAAGCTTTGGCTTTTTGGTGTCCTCAGATTATCTTGGGGTTTCCATGGGCAGCCCCAAGCTTAGGCTCTTGCCACTCCTTGTTCCATAATCCATCAAATCTTTACCCAAAACTTGAAAACTTCACAACACAAAACTCAAAGTAGAAAATCTCGTGAGCTCCATTAGCGAAAGGAAACAAAAGACCACTTCAAGTTACTGTAATGAACTCATTCTTTATTTATATTGGTGTTAAACCTACTGTATTCCAACTTCTCTATGGTTTATAAACTATTTTACTAGCCATAGATTCATCAAAATAAGCAAACAACACACGAAAAACAGAATATGTCAAAAACAGAACAGTCTGTAGTAATCTGTATCTAGCGCAAGATCTGGAATCCCAAAAATTCTAAAATAAATTTCTAGACGTGAGGAATTTATATATTAATCATCTGCAAAAATAATTAACTAAATATCACTTTCCAAATAAAAATGGCAGCAGTTCTGGTGAGCGCTAAAGTTTCTGTTTTTTACAGCAAGATTAACAAGACTTTCCCCAAGTCTTCTCAGCGGTTCTACTTGGCACACACACTAATTAAACAAAAAAACACAACCTTAAAAGAGGCTAGATAAATTATTTATTACTAAATAGGAGCAAAAATCATGGAATAAAAATAAAATTGGTTTCCTCCGAACAAGCGCTATCGTTTAACACCCTAGCTAGGCATAACAAGCAAGGATAGATCTAGGTATTGCCATCTTTGGTAGGCAATCCATAAGTGGCTCTCATAATAGATTCATAAGGTAATTTAATTTTCTTTCTAGGAAAGTGTTCCATGCCTTTCCTTAACAGAAATTGGAATCTAATATTTCCTTCCTTCATATCAATAATTGCACAAATCGTTCTAAGGAAAGGTCTACCAAGAATAATAGGACATGAAGGATTGCAATCTATGTCAAGAACAATAAAATCTACGGGTACATAATTCCTATTTGCAAAAATAAGAACATCATTAATTCTTCCCATAGGTTTCTTAATAGTGGAATCCGCAAGGTGCAAGTTTAGAGAGCAATCATCAAAATCACGGAAACCTAACAAATCACACAAAGTCTTTGGAATCGTGGAAACACTAGCACCCAAATCACATAAAGCATAAAACTCATGATCTTTAATTTTAATTTAATAGTTGGTTCCCACTCATCATAAAGTTTTCTAGGGATAGAAACTTCCAATTCAAGATTTTCTTCATAAGATTGTATTAAGGCATCAACGATATGTTTACTGAATGCTTTATTTTGACTATAAGCGTGAGGAGAATTTAGCACGGATTGCAACAAGGAAATAAAATCAATAAAAGAGCAATTTTCATAATTAAATTCCTTAAAATCCAAAATAGTTGGTTTAGCAACATCTAGGGTTTTAATTTCTTCAATCCCACTTTTATCAATTTTAGCATCAAGATCTAAAAACTCTGAATTCTTGGAACGTCTTCTAGGTAAAGGTGGATCATATTCAGTCCCATCATTATCAAGATTCATATTGCAAAACAAAGATTTAATAGGGGACACATCAATAACTTTTAGATCTTCATCTTTATTTTCATAGGAACTAGAAGAACAGGATCACATCATTAGTTGAATGATCTGATTGACATGACCCATTCCATTAGCTTAGCACCCGATCGTTTAGTATGTTGCTACTGCTTTCTTCATGACTTATACATGTTCCTATGACTATGAGATTATGCAACTCCCGTTTGCCAGCGGAACACTTTGTGTGCTACCAAACGTCACAACGTAACTGGGTGATTATAAAGGAGCTCTATAGGTGTCTCCAAAGGTACATGTTGGGTTGGCGTATTTCGAGATTAGGATTTGTCACTCCGATTGTCGGAGAGGTATCTCTGGGCCCTCTCGGTAATGCACATCACTTAAGCCTTGCAAGCATTGAAACTAATGAGTTAGTTGCGGGATGATGTATTACAGAACGAGTAAAGAGACTTGCCGGTAACGAGATTGAACTAGGTATTGAGATACCGACGATCGAATCTCGGGCAAGTAACATACCGATGACAAAGGGAATGATGTATGTTGTTATGCGGTCTGACCGATAAAGATCTTCGTAGAATATGTAGGAGCCAATATGAGCATCCAGGTTCCGCTATTGGTTATTGACCGGAGACATGTCTCGGTCATGTCTACATTGTTCTCGAACCCGTAGGGTCCGCACGCTTAAGGTTTCGATGACAGTTATATTATGAGTTTATGAGTTTTGATGTACCGAAGTTAGTTCGGAGTCCCGGATGTGATCACGGACATGACGAGGAGTCTCAAAATGGTCGAGACATAAAGATTGATATATTGGACGGCTATATTCAGACACCGGAAGTGTTCCGGGTGATTTCAGAGAAAACCGGAGAGCCGGAGGGTTACCGGAACCCCCCCGGGAGAAGTAATGGGCCATATGGGCCTTAGTGGAGAGAGAGAGGGGCAGCCAAAGGTGGGCCGCGCGCCTCCTCCCCCCTGGTCCGAATTGGACTAGGAGACGGGGGTGGCGCCCTCCTTTCCCTCTCCCTCCCCACTTCCTTCCCCCTCCTAGTAGGAGTCCTACTCCTACTAGGAGGAGGACTCCTCCTTGGCGCGCCTATAGGGCCGGCCGGCCTCCTCCCCTTGCTCCTTTATATACGGGGGCAGGGGGCACCCCTAGAGACACAAGTTGATCCACGTGATCATATTCTTAGCCGTGTGCGGTGCCCCCTTTCACCATAGTCCTCGATAATATTGTAGCGGTGCTTAGGCGAAGCCCTGCGATGGTAGTACATCAAGATCGTCACCACGCCGTCGTGCTGACGGAACTCTTCCCCGAAACTTTGGTGGATCGGAGTCCGGGGATCGTCATCGATCTGAACGTGTGCTAGAACTCGGAGGTGCCGTGGTTTCGGTGCTTGATCGGTCGAGCCGTGGAGACGTACGACTACATCAACCAAGTTAACGCTTCCGTTGTTGATCTACAAGGGTACGTAGATCACACTCTCCCCTCTCGTTGCTATGCATCACCATGATCTTGCGTGTGCGTAGGAATTTTTTTGAAATTACTACGTTCCCCAACAGTGGCATCCGAGCCTAGGTTTTATATGTTGATGTTATATGCACGAGTAGAACACAAGTGAGTTGTGGGCGATATAAGTCATACTTCTTACCAGCATGTCATACTTTGGTTCGGCGGTATTGTTGGACAAAGCGGCCCGGACCGACATTACGCGTACGCTTACGCGAGACCGGTTCTCCCGACGTGCTTTGCACATAGGTGGCTTGCGGGTGACAGTTTCTCCAACTTTAGTTGAACCGAGTGCGGCTATGCCCGGTCCTTGCGAAGGTTAAAACAACACCAACTTGACAAACTATCGTTGTGGTTTTGATGCGTAGGTAAGATTGGTTCTTGCTTAAGCCCGTAGCAGCCACGTAAAACTTGCAACAACAAAGTAGAGGACGTCTAACTTTTTTTTGCAGGGCATGTTGTGATGTGATATGGTCAAGACATGATGCTAAATTTTATTGTATGAGATGATCATGTTTTGTAACCGAGTTATCGGCAACTGGCAGGAGCCATATGGTTGTCGCTTTATTGTATGCAATGCAATCGCGCTGTAATGCTTTACTTTATCACTAAGCGGTAGCGATAGTCGTGGAAGCATAAGATTGGCGAGACGACAACGATGCTACGATGGAGATCAAGGTATCGCGCCGGTGACGATGGTGATCACGACGGTGCTTCGGAGATGGAGATCACAAGCACAAGATGATGATGGCCATATCATATCACTTATATTGATTGCATGTGATGTTTATCTTTTTATGCATCTTATCTTGCTTTGATTGACGGTAGCATTATAAGATGATCTCTCACTAAATTATCAAGAAGTGTTCTCCCTGAGTATGCACCCTTGTGAAAGTTCTTCGTGATGAGACACCACGTGATGATCGGGTGTGATAGGCTCTACGTTCAAATACAACGGATGCAAAACAGTTGCACACGCGGAATACTCAGGTTATACTTGACGAGCCGAGCATATACAGATATGGCCTCGGAACATGGAGACTGAAAGATCGAGCGTGAATCATATAGTAGATATGATCAACATAGTGATGTTCACCAATGAAACTACTCCATCTCACGTGATGATCGGACATGGTTTAGTTGATTTGGATCACGTAATCACTTAGAGGATTAGAGGGATGTCTATCTAAGTGAGAGTTCTTTAAGTAATATGATTAATTGAACCTAAAATTATCATGAACTTAGTACCTGATAGTATCTTGCTTGTTAATGTATGATTGTAGATAAATGGCCCGTGCTGTTGTTCCGTTGAATTTTAATGCGTTCCTTGAGAAAGCAAAGTTGAAACATGATGGTAGCAATTACACGGACTGGGTCTGTAACTTGAGGATTATCCTCATTGCTGCACAGAAGAATTACGTCCTAGAAGCACCGCTGGGTGCCAGGCCTGCTGCTGGAGCAACACCAGATGTTGTGAACGTCTGGCAGAGCAAAGCTGATGACTACTCGATAATTCAGTGTGCCATGCTTTACGGCTTAGAACCGGGACTTCAACGACGTTTTGAACGTCATGGAGCATATGAGATGTTCCAGGAGTTGAAGTTAATATTTCAAGCAAATGCCCGGATTGAGAGATATGAAGTCTCCAATAAGTTCTATAGCTGCAAGATGGAGGAGAACAGTTCTGTCAGTGAGCATATACTCAAAATGTCTGGGTATAATAATCACTTGATTCAAATGGGAGTTAATCTTCCAGATGATTGCGTCATTGACAGAATTCTCCAATCACTGCCACCAAGCTACAAGAGATTCGTGATGAACTATAATATGCAAGGGATGAATAAGACTATTCCCGAGCTCTTCGCAATGCTGAAAGCTGCGGAGGTAGAAATCAAAAAGGAGCATCAAGTGTTGATGGTCAACAAGACCACTAGTTTCAAGAAAAAAGGCAAAGGGAAGAAGAAGGGGAACTTCAAGAAGAACAGCAAGCAAGTTGCTGCTTAAGAGAAGAAACCCAAGTCTGGACCTAAGCCTGAAACTAAGTGCTTCTACTACAAGCAGACTGGTCACTGGAAGCGGAACTGCCCCAAGTATTTGGCGGATAAGAAGGATGGCAAGGTGAACAAAGGTATATGTGATATACATGTTATTGATGTGTACCTTACTAATGCTCGCAGTAGCACCTGGGTATTTGATACTGGTTCTGTTGCTAATATTTGCAACTCGAAACAGGGACTACGAATTAAGCGAAGATTGGCTAAGGACGAGGTGACGATGCGCGTGGGAAACGGTTCCAAAGTCGATGTGATCGCGGTCGGCACGCTACCTCTACATCTACCTTCGGGATTAATATTAGACCTAAGTAATTGTTATTTGGTGCCAGCGTTAAGCATGAACATTATATCTGGATCTTGTTTGATGCGAGACGGTTATTCATTTAAATCAGAGAATAATGGTTATTCTATTTATATGAGTAATATCTTTTATGGTCATGCACCATTGAAGAGTGGTCTATTCTTATTGAATCTCGATAGTAGTAACACACATATTCATAATGTTGAAGCCAAAAGATGCAGAGTTGATAATAATAGTGCAACTTATTTGTGGCACTGCCGTTTAGGTCATATCGGTATAAAGCACATGAAGAAACTCCATACTGATGGACTTTTGGAACCACTTGATTATGAATCACTTGGTACTTGCGAACCGTGCCTCATGGGCAAGATGACTAAAACGCCGTTCTCCGGTACTATGGAGAGAGCAACAGATTTGTTGGAAATCATACATACAGATGTATGTGGTCCGATGAATACTGAGGCTCGTGGCGGATATCGTTATTTTCTCACCTTCACAGATGACTTAAGCAGATATGGGTATATCTACTTAATGAAACATAAGTCTGAAACGTTTGAAAAGTTCAAAGAATTTCAGAGTGAAGTTGAAAATCATCGTAACAAGAAAATAAAGTTTCTATGATCTGATCGTGGAGGAGAATATTTGAGTTACGAGTTTGGTGTACATTTGAAACAATGCGGAATAGTTTCGCAACTCACGCCACCCGGAACACCACAACGTAATGGTGTGTCCGAACGTCGTAATCGTACTTTACTAGATATGGTGCAATCTATGATGTCTCTTACTGATTTACCGCTATCGTTTTGGGGTTATGCTTTGGAGACGGCCGCATTCACGTTAAATAGGGCACCATCAAAATCCATTGAGACGACGCCTTATGAACTATGGTTTGGCAAGAAACCAAAGTTGTCGTTTCTGAAAGTTTGGGGCTGCGATGCTTATGTGAAAAAGCTTCAACCTGATGAGCTCGAACCCAAATCGGAGAAATGTGTCTTCATAGGATATCCAAAGGAGACTATTGGATACACCTTCTATCACAGATCCGAAGGCAAGACTTTTGTTGCTAAGTTCGGAAACTTTCTAGAGAAGGAGTTTCTCTCGAAAGAAGTGAGTGGGAGGAAAGTAGAACTTGACGAGGTAACTGTACCTGCTCCCTTATTGGAAAGTAGTGCATCACAGAAAACTGTTTCTGTGACACCTACACCAATTAGTGAGGAAGCTAATGATAATGATCATGAAACTTCAGAACAAGATACTACTGAACCTCGTAGATCAACCAGAGTGAGATCCGTGCCAGAGTGGTACGGTAATCCAGTTCTGGAAGTCATGCTACTAGATCATGATGAACCTACGAACTATGAAGAAGCGATGGTGAGCCCAGATTCCGCAAAATGGCTTGAAGCCATGAAATCTGAGATGTGATCCATGTATGAGAACAAAGTGTGGACTTTGGTTGACTTGTCCAATGATCGGCAAGCAATTGAGAATAAATGGATCTTCAAGAAGAAGACTGACGCCGACGGTAATATTACTGTCTACAAAGCTCGACTTGTCACAAAAGGGTTTCGGCAAGTTCAAGGGGTTGACTACGATGAGACCTTCTCACCCGTAGCGATGCTTAAGTTTGTCCGAATCATGTTAGCAATTGCCGCATTTTATGATTATGAAATTTGGCAGATGGATGTCAAAACTGCATTCCTGAATGGATTTCTGGAAGAAGAGTTGTATATGATACAACCAGAAGGTTTTGTCGATCCAAAGGGAGCTAACAAAGTGTGCAAGCTCTAGTGATCCATTTATGGACTGGTGCAAGCCTCTCGGAGTTGGAATAAACGCTTTGATAGTGTGATCAAAGCATTTGGTTTTATATAGACTTTTGGAGAAGCCTGTATTTACAAGAAAGTGAGTGGGATCTCTGTAGCATTTCTGATATTATATGTGGATGACATATTACTGATCGGAAATGATATAGAATTTCTGGATAGCATAAAGGGATACTTGAATAAGAGTTTTTCAATGAAAGACCTCGGTGAAGCTGCTTAATTATTAGGCATAAAGATCTATAAAGATAGATCAAGATGTTTAATTGGGCTTTCACAAAGCACATACCTTGACAAGATTTGGAAGAAGTTCAAAATGGATCAAGCAAAGAAAGGGTTCTTGCCTGTGTTACAAGGTGTGAAGTTGAGTCAGACTCAATGCCCGACCACTGCAGAAGATAGAGAGAAAATGAAAGATGTTCCCTATGCTTCAGCCATAGGCTCTATCATGTATGCAATGCTGTGTACCAGACCTGATGTGTGCCTTGCTATAAGTCTAGCAGGGAGGTACCAAAGTAATCCAGGAGTGGATCACTAGACAACGGTCAAGAACATCCTGAAGTATCTGAAAAGGACTAAGGATATGTTTCTCGTATATGGAGGTGACAAAGAGCTCATCGTAAACGGTTACGTTGATGCAAGCTTTGACACTGATCCGGACGATTCTAAATCGCAAACCGGATACATGTTTACATTAAACGGTGGAGCTGTCAGTTGGTGCAGTTCTAAACAAAGCGTCATGGCGGGATCTACGTGTGAAGCGGAATACATAGCTGCTTCGGAAGCAGCAAATGAAGGAGTCTGGATGAAGGAGTTCATATCCGATCTAGGTGTCATACCTAGTGCATCGAGTCCAATGAAAATCTTTTGTGACAATACTGGTGCAATTGCCTTGGCGAAGGAATCCAGATTTCACAAGAGAACCAAGCACATCAAGAGACGCTTCAATTCCATCCGGGATCTAGTCCAGGTGGGAGACATAGAGATTTGCAAGATACATACGGATCTGAATGTTGCAGACCCGTTGACTAAGCCTCTTCCACGAGCAAAACATGATCAGCACCAAGGCTCCATGGGTGTTAGAATCATTACTGTGTAATCTAGATTATTGACTCTAGTGCAAGTGGGAGACTGAAGGAAATATGCCCTAGAGGCAATAATAAAGTTATTATTTATTTCCTTATATCATGATAAAAGTTTATTATTCATGCTAGAATTGTATTAACCGAAAACATAATACATGTGTGAATACATAGACAAACAGAGTGTCACTAGTATGCCTCTACTTGACTAGCTCGTTAATCAAAGATGGTTATGTTTCCTAACCATGGACAAAGAGTTGTTATTTGATTAACGGGATCACATCATTAGTTGAATGATCTGATTGACATGACCCATTCCATTAGCTTAGCACCCGATCGTTTAGTATGTTGCTATTGCTTTCTTCATGACTTATACATGTTCCGATGACTATGACATTATGCAACTCCCGTTTGCCAGAGGAACACTTTGTGTGCTACCAAACGTCACAACGTAACTGGGTGATTATAAAGGAGCTCTACAGGTGTCTCCAAAGGTACATGTTGGGTTGGCGTATTTCGAGATTAGGATTTGTCACTCCGATTGTCGGAGAGGTATCTCTGGGCCCTCTCGGTAATGCACATCACTTAAGCCTTGCAAGCATTGCAACTAATGAGTTAGTTGCGGGATGATGTATTACAGAACGAGTAAAGAGACTTGCCGGTAACGAGATTGAACTAGGTATTGAGATACCGACGATCGAATCTCGGGCAAGTAACATACCGATGACAAAGGGAACGACGTATGTTGTTATGCGGTCTGACCGATAAAGATCTTCGTAGAATATGTAGGAGCCAATATGAGCATCCAGGTTCCACTATTGGTTATTGACCGGAGACGTGTCTCGGTCATGTCTACATTGTTCTCGAACCCGTAGGGTCCGCACGCTTAAGGTTTCGATGACAGTTATATTATGAGTTTATGAGTTTTGATGTACCGAAGTTAGTTCGAAGTCCCGGATGTGACCACAGACATGACGAGGAGTCTCGAAATGGCCGAGACATAAAGATTGATATATTGGACGGCTATATTCGTACACCGGAAGTGTTCCGGGTGATTTCGGAGAAAACCGGAGAGCCGGAGGGTTACCGGAACCCCCCGGGAGAAGTAATGGGCCATATGGGCCTTTGTGGAGAGAGAGAGGGGCAGCCAAAGGTGGGCCGTGCGCCTCCTCCCCCCTGGTCCTAATTGGACCAGAGAGGGGGGCGGCGCCCCCCTTTCCCTCTCCCTCCCCACTTCCTTCCCCCTCCTAGTAGGAGTCCTACTCCTACTAGGAGGAGGACTCCTCCTTGGCGCGCCTATAGGGCCGGCCGGCCTCCTCCCCTTTCTCCTTTATATACGGGGGAAGGGGGCACCCCTAGAGACACAAGTTGATCCACGTGATCATATTCTTAGCCGTGTGCGATGCCCCCTTCCACCATAGTCCTCGATAATATTGTAGCGGTGCTTAGGCGAAGCCCTGCGACAGTAGTACATCAAGATCGTCACCACGCCGTCGTGCTGACGGAACTCTTCCCCGACACTTTGCTGGATCGGAGTCCGGGGATCGTCATCGAGCTGAACGTGTGCTAGAACTCGGAGGTGCCGTGGTTTCGGTGCTTGATCGGTCGGGCCGTGAAGACGTACGACTACATCAACCAAGTTAACGCTTCCGTTGTTGATCTACAAGGGTACGTAGATCACACTCTCCCCTCTCGTTGCTATGCATCACCATGATCTTGCGTGTGCATAGGAATTTTTTTTGAAATTACTACGTTCCCCAATAGAAAATACTTAGAGATAAAAGCATCTTTGCACTTATTCCATGAGTCAATACTATTTTTAGGCAAAGACGAAAACCAAGCTTTAGCACGATCTCTAAGCGAAAAAGGAAATAGCTTCAATTTAAAAATATCATTATCCACATCTTTCTTCTTTTGCATATCACACAAATCAACGAAGCTATTTAGATGGGTAGCAGCATCTTCACTAGGAAGGCCGGAAAACGGATCTTTCATGACAAGATTCAGCAAAGCAGTATTAATTTCACAAGATTCAGCATCGGTAAGAGGAGCAATCGGAGTGCTAATAAAATCATTGTTGTTGGTATTGGTAAAGTCACACAATTTAGTGTTATCTTGAGCCATCGTGACAAGCAAGCAATCCAACACACAAGCAAACAAAAAGCA
Organism: Triticum dicoccoides; assembly: GCF_002162155.2. Classification (NCBI taxonomy): domain Eukaryota; kingdom Viridiplantae; phylum Streptophyta; class Magnoliopsida; order Poales; family Poaceae; genus Triticum; species Triticum dicoccoides. The sequence continues at coordinate 704,061,416 of NC_041392.1, read as the reverse complement.
AGCGGGCAAAAAGAGGCAAATAGAGAAAGAGAGGGAGGATAGAGAGAGAGAGGGTGAATAAAACGGCAAGGGTGAAGTGGGGGAGAGGAAAACGAGAGGCAAATGGCAAATAATGTAATGCGGGAGATAAGGATTGTTGGGTACTTGGTATATTGACTTTTGCGTAGACTCCCCGGCAACGGCGCCAGAAATCCTTCTTGCTACCTCTTGAGCACTGCGTTGGTTTTCCCCGAAGGGGAAGGGATGATGCAGCAAAGTAGTGTAAGTATATCCCTCAGTTTTTGAGAACCAAGGTATCAATCCAGTAGGAGGCTACGCGCGAGTCCCTCGTACCTGCACAAAACAAATAAATCCTCACAACCAACGCGATAAGGGGTTGTCAATCCCTACATGGCCACTTACAAGAGTGAGATCTGATAGATATGATAAGATAATATTTTTGGTATTTTTATGATAAAGATGCAAGGTAAAATAAAAGCAAAGTAAAAAGCAAAGGAAATAACTAAGTATTGGAAGATTAATATGATGAAGATAGACCCAGGGGCCATAGATTTCACTAGTGGCTTCTCTCAAGAGCATATGTATTCTACGGTGGGTGAACGAATTACTGTTGAGCAATTGACAGAATTGAGCATAGTTATGAGAATATATAGGTATGATCATGTATATAGGCATCACGTCTAAGACAAGTAGACCGACTCCTGCCTGCATCTACTACTATTACTCCACTCATCGACTGCTATGCAGCATGCATCTAGAGTATTAAGTTAATGGAACAGAGTAACGCCTTAAGCAAGATGACATGATGTAGAGGGATAAACTCATGCAATATGATGAAAACCCCATCTTTTTATCCTCGATGGCAACAATACAATACGTGCCTTGCTGCCCCTATTGTCACTGGGAAAGGACACTGCAAGATTGAACCCAAAGCTAAGCACTTCTCCCATTGCAAGAAAGATCAATCTAGTAGGACAAACCAAACTGATAATTCGAAGAGACTTGCAAAGATAACCAATCATACATAAAAGAATTCAGAGAAGATTCAAATATTGTTCATAGATAGACTTGATCATAAACCCACAATTCATCGATCTCAACAAACACACCGCAAAAAGAAGATTACATCGAATAGATCTCCACAAGAGAGGGGGAGAACATTGTATTGAGATCCAAAAAGAGAGAAGAAGCCATCTAGCTAATAACTATGGACCCGTAGGTCTGAGGTGAACTACTCACACTTCATCGGAGGGGCTATGGTGATGATGTAGAAGCCCTCCATGATCGATGCCCCCTCCGGCGGAGCTCCAGAACAGGCCCCAAGATGGGATCTCGTGGATACAGAAATTTGCGGTGGTGGAATTAGGGTTTTGGCTCCGTATCTGATCGTTTGGGGGTACGTAGGTATATATAGGAAGGAGTACGTCGGTGGAGCAACAGGGGGCCCACGAGGGTGGAGGGCGCGCCCCCTACCTCGTGGCCTCCTCTTTTGTTTCTTGACATAGGGTCCAAGTCTCCTGGGTCTTGTTCGTTGAGAAAATGACGTTCCCGAAGGTTTCATTCCGTTTTATATTCCTTTTCTTCGAAACCCTAAAATAGGCAAAAAAACAACAATTCTGGGCTGGGCCTCCTGTTAGTAGGTTAGTCCCAAAAATAATATAAAAGTGGATAATAAAGCCCAATAATCTCCAAAACAGTAGATAATATAGCATGGAGCAATCAAAAATTATAGATACGTTGGAGACGTATCACCTCCCTGCAAGGTCTCGGTGCTGTGTTAATGCAAGAGAAGAAAGTTGTGGCCTATACCTCTTGTCAGTTGAAGCCCAACGAAAAGAACTACCCCACTCATGACCTTGAGTTGGCGGCAGTTGTCCATGCTCTATTACCGTGGAGACATCTCTTGTTGGGAAGGAAAATGAACATCTTTACTGATCATAAGAGCCTCAAGAACATCTTCACTCAACCCAACCTCAACCTCAGGCAGACTCGTTGGGTCGAAATGATTCAAGAATACAATCCGAGTATTGAATATACTCCAGGAAAGGCCAATGTCATTGCAGATGCTTTGAGCAGGAAGGCTTACTGCAATAGCTTAATTCTCAAGCCCTTCCAACCGGATCTTTGTGAAGCTTTCCGCAAACTGAATCTCCAAGTTGTTCCTCAAGGCTTTCTTGCCAACCTCCAAGTCTCTCCTACTTTGTAAGATCAAATTCGTGAGGCAAAACTTCTTGATGCCATGGTGAAGAAGGTGAAAAATGGGATTGCCAAGAGTCAAACCAAATACAAGTGCCATCGCCTTGATGACAAAGATACTCTATTCTTTGAGGATCGAATTGTGGTTCCTAAAGGGGATCTACGGAAAGTCATTATGAATGAGGCTCACAGTTCCCTCCTATCCATTCATCCTGGAAGTACGAAGTTGCACCATGACCTCAAGCAGTCGTATTGGTGGACTCGAAAGAAGCGAGAAATTGCTCAATTCGTGAATGAATGTGATGTCTGCAGAAGAGTGAAAGCAGAACACCAATGACCAGTTGGTCTCCTCCAACCTCTTGCTATTCCAGAATGGAAGTTTGATTATATTGAGATGGACTTCGTGACTATATTTCCCAAGTCCAAAAGTGGAAATGATGCTATCTTTGTTGTCATCGACAAGCATACAAAAGTGGCTCATTTTCTTCCAATCAAAGAATCTATCACAACAGCTCAGTTGGCAGAGCTATACACCTCCAGGATTGTCTCTTTGCACGACATTCCACAGTTTATATCTTCACTTCTAAGTTCTGGGACTCCTTTCAGAAGGCCATGGGCACCAACATTCGCTTCAGCACAGCCTCCAATCCTCAAACTAGTGGACAAGTCGAGCGAGTCAATCAAATCCTTGAAGATATGCTCAGGGCTTGTGTCATTTTCTTCGGTATGAAGTGGGAAGATTGTATTCCATATGCCGAGTTCTCCTACAACAATAGCTTCCAAGCGAGTTTGGGCAAGGCCCCATTCGAGATTCTCTATGGCAGAAAGTGTCGTACTCCTCTTAATTGGTCAGAGACTGGTGAATGCCAACTTCCTGGCAATGACTTAATCACAGAAGCTGAAGAAATGTGTAAAGTCATCTATGAAAATCTCAAAGCCGCGCAATCACGCTAGAAGAGTTACTATGATAGCAAGCACCATGATTTGTCTTTCGAGATCGGACACCATGTCTACCTCCATGTCTCTCCAATGAAAGGTACTCGTCGCTTCAGTATCAAATGGAAGCTTGCCCCTAGATACGTGGGTCCTTTCAAGATCATTGGCAAAAGAGGCGATCTCGCCTATCAACTAGAGCTTCCATTCAACTTCGCAAACATGCACGATGTGTTTCACGTGTCACAACTTCGCAAGTGCTACAAGACTCCTGAGCGCACCATCCACTTCGAAGAGATTGATCTCCAAGAAGACCTGTCTTATCATGAGCACCCCGTGGCTATTCTTGAAGAAACCGAGGACAAGACTCACAACAAGTCCATCAAATTCCTTAAAGTGAAGTGGTCACACCATTCCGACCGAGAAGCCACCTGGGAACGCGAGGACCACCTCCGTTCCGAATATCCGGAGTTCTTTTAGTCCTAGATCTCGGGACGAGATCCTTTCGTAGTGGTTGAGTGTTGTAACGCACGAATGTAATTTGCTATATTTGTACTCTAACTCTTGCCATTTCAGCTTTAAGTTATGAGATTCCCTTTGTGGTTGGGTTTTGTCTTTGTTTTGTATTTTGTTCATGTCATATCATGTCATCATGTGCATCGCATTTGCATTCGTGGTCGTCTCATGCATCTGAGCATTTTCCCCTTTTGTCTCTTTTTGTGAGCGGATGTTAAACATTCTTGGAATGGACCGAGATTTGCCAAGCGGCCTTGGTACACCACCGGTAGACCGCCTGTCAAATTTCGGGCCATTTGGAGTCCGTTTGATGCTCCAACGATTAACCGGGTAACCGGAAAGGCCTCTTGTGTGTTGCAGCCCAACACCCTTCCAAAATGGCCAAAAAAACCCATCCAAACCACTCCTATGTCCTCCGCCGTCGGATCACGATAGCGTGGGCGAAAACTACACTCCATTTGGACACTCCTACATCCTCCTACCTATAAATATGTGCCCCTCCCAGATTTTTCGCACAGTCTAACCCTAGCTCCACCCTCCACCGCCGCCGGACACGTCCGGGCGGAGCCGCACGCATCCACCACCGCCGCCCTCCCAATTGGGGCGCGCCAAGTGGCGCCGCGTCCACTTCCCCGCTGAAGCCCGTCGGGCCCGACTCCGGCCCCCGTGGTCCGTTGGCTTCGCCCCACCGCCAGCGTGTCTCTCCGCCGCCCGTGCCGCGCCTACGCTGCCTCGCCGCCGGCCTCGCCATCCGCCGCCGTGGGCCACTCCCCGCCGCCTGCGCCGCACCTTCCTCCGCCACCTCGCCGCCGACCCCGTCTCCGGCCGGATCCGACGAGGAGCCGGCCAGATCCACTCCGGCGACCACCGCCTCCCTCTTATCCGGCAAGTCCGGCGATGAACCCCGGCGATCTTCGTAATCCATGCCAAGAACAAACCCTAGATCTGGACTCAGAGGTTGACCCGTTTTTTCGTCTAAGTCCTTTTCTACATTATTTTGTGCCCCTGTTCATTGCATCATAACTTCATGACCGCAGCTCCGTTTCATGCGCATGATATATCAAAATGTTCATCATGATGTGCTCTCCATTTTGTTCCATTTTTGGAATGCTTGTTTGAGTCCATCGTGATGCCCAAATCACTGATGCAAGAGTGCTATAAAATGTTAGCTCCTGTTACTTATCAGTTTAGGGTAATTTGTCATTTTTGCCACATTTGTTGTGTGCTGCATATGGGCATGAGCTCTACATGTGTTTTGGTCTATGCCATGCCATCTTTACATGGGTGCTTGCCATGTATTTTTTTGATCTTTGTAGTGATTAGCACAAGCATGCAAAGTAGCCTTCGTGTTATTGCTGATTTCAGGGACTTAGGATTTTACTAAGTCGTTTCCCTGCTTTATTTTTATGCCATGTAAACATGATGCTACAGTGAGATCCATGCTTGTCTTGAGTTGCTTCAGTAAGGATGATTGGGACATATGGTTGTGCTCTATCCATCCATGCCCCTATTTGCAATTATGGAATGCCCTAGCATTTCTTAATCTTGCTCTACTTTTGCTATAAATGTTCCTGGCATATTGTTTACATGTTAATCAATTTTGCCATGTTTGTTGTAGTTCATCCAAGCATGCTATGAACTTTCTCTTTCCATGGTTAGCTTCATGAACATGTCTTCTTGCTGATGCTATGCTTAGTTTGTCATGCAAGGCTTTCTGATGAGTGATTTGATTTCGCAGAGATGCCTTCATAATGTTGTTTATGCCATGCTCAGTTTCCTGCTAAGTCTGAAACCGTTAATAAAACTTGCTATGTTTACATGGGTGCCATCATATCTTCTGTGCCTTTTTGGCTCATGATCAGTAAGGGACTTTTGTTCTATGCATTTAGTAGATTCATGGAATGACATTCTTTGCTATGATATGTTCCCGTATCATGTTGTTTGCTTGATCTAGGGTTTGTCTCTCCGCCGCCCGCGCCGCGCCTGCGCTGCCTCGCCGCCGGCCTCGCCGTCCGCCGCCGTGCGCCACTCCCCGCCGCCTGCGCCGCACCTTCCTCCGCCACCTCGCCGTCGACCCCGTCTCTGGCCGGATCCGACGAGGAGCCGACCAGATCCACTCCGGCGACCACCGCCTCCCTCTTCTCCGGCAAGTCCGGCGATGAACCCCGGCGATCTTCGTAATCCGTGCCAAGAACAAACCCTAGATCTGGACTCGGAGGTTGACCCGATTTTTCGTCTAAGTCCTTTTCTACATTATTTTGTGCCCCTGTTCATTGCATCATAACTTCATGACCGCAGCTCTGTTTCATGCGCATGATATATCAAAATGTTCATCATGATGTGCTCTCCATTTTGTTCCATTTTGGCATGCTTGTTTGAGTCCATCGTGATGCCCAAATCACTGATGCAAGAGTGCTATAAAATGTTAGCTCCTGTTACTTATCAGTTTAGGGTAATTTGTCATTTTTGCCACATTTGTTGTGTGCTGCATATGGGCATGAGCTCTACATGTGTTTTGGTCTATGCCATGCCATCTTTACATGGGTGCTTGCCATGTATTTTTTTTGATCTTTGTAGTGAGTAGCACAAGCATGCAAAGTAGCCTTCGTGTTATTGCTGATTTCAGGGACTTAGGATTTTACTAAGTTGTTTCCCTGCTGTTATTTTTATGCCATGTAAACATGATGCTATAGTGAGATCCATGCTTGTCTTGAGTTGCTTCAGTAAGGATGATTGGGACATATGGTTGTGCTCTATCCATCCATGCCCCTATTTGCAATTATGGAATGCCCTAGCATTTCTTAATCTTGCTCTACTTTTGCTATAAAATGTTCCTGGCATATTTTTTACATGTTAATCAATTTTGCCATGTTTGTTGTAGTTCATCCAAGCATGCTATGAACTTGCTCTTTCATGGTTAGCTTCATGAACATGTATTCTTGCTGATGCTATGCTTAGTTTGTCATGCAAGGCTTTCTGATGAGTGATTTGATTTCGCAGAGATGCCTTCATAATGTTGTTTATGCCATGCTCAGTTTCCTGCTAAGTCTGAAACCGTTAATAAAACTTGCTATGTTTACATGGGTGCCATCATATCTTCTGTGCCTTTTTGGCTCATGATCAGTAAGGGACTTTTGTTCTATGCATTTAGTAGATTCATGGAATGACATTCTTTGCTATGATATGTTCCCGTATCATGTTGTTTGCTTGCTCTAAACATGGCTTCCTGATGTTAATTTCTGGCATGTCAGTATTTTCACTAAGTCTGTGATGCTGATATCTTTAGCACTTTTGCCATGCTTGTTTGAACCTGCCCTTGTGTGATTTAGCCGTAGCTCAGTGTTCATCTTTTATCAAGCATCTTGAGTAGATCACTTCCTTGTGCTTTGTTGTTATGTTGGAGTGCAATAGCTATTGGGGAACGTAGCAGAAATTCAAAATTTTCTATGCATCACCAAGATCAATCTATGGAGAAGTCTACCAACGAGGGAAGGAGAGTGCATCTACATACCCTTGTAGATCGCTACGCACAAGCGTTCAAGAGAACGGGGTTGATGGAGTCATACTCGTCGTGATCCAAATCACCGATGATCCTAGTGCCGAACGGACGACACCTCCGTGTTCAACACACGTACAGCCCGATGACGTCTCCTACGCCTTGATCCAGCAAGGGGAGAAGGAGAGGTTGCGGAAGATTCCATCCAGCAGTAGCACGACGGCGTGGTGGTGGTGGAGGAGCGTGGTACTTTAGCAGGGCTTCGCCAAGCACCGCAAGAGACAAGGAGGGAGAGGGGTAGGGCTGCGCCAAGAAGGAGAGGAACTCATCTGTTGGCAGCCCCAAGTCCTCAAGTATATATAGGGGAGAGGGAGGGGTGCGCCCAACCTAGGGTTCCACCCTAGGGGTGTCGACCAGCCCCAATCCCATCTAGGGTGGCGGCCAAGTGGAGGGGGAGAGGGAGGTGCACCAGGCATGGGCCTTAAGACCCATCTGCCCTTAGGGTTTGCCCCCTCTTCCCCTTAGGCGCATGGGCCTTGGTGGGGAGGCGCCCCAGCCCACTTAGGGGCTGGTCCCTTCCCACTATTGGCCCATGTAGGTCTCCGGGGCTGGTGGCCCCACTTGGTGGACCCTCGGACCCCTCCGGTGGTCCCGGTACACTACCGGTGATGCCCGGAACACTTCCGGTGGCCAAAACCATATTTCCTATATATTAATCTTTACCTCCGGACCATTCCGGAACTCCTCGTGACGTCCGGGATCTCATCCGGGACTCCGAACAACATTCGGCAACCACGTATATCTATTCCCTATAACCCTAGCGTCATCGAACCTTAAGTATGTAGACCCTACGGGTTCGGGAGTCATGCAGACATGACCGAGATAACTCTCCGGCCAATAACCAACAGCTGGATCTGGATACCCATGTTGGCTCCCACATGTTCCATGATGATCTCATCGGATGAACCATGATGTCGAGGATTCAATCAATCCCGTATACAATTCCCTTTGTCTAGTGGTACGATACTTGCCCGAGATTCGATCGTCGGTATCCAGATACCTTGTTCAATCTCGTTACCAGCAAGTCTCTTTACTCGTTCCATAACACATCATCCCGTGATCAACTCCTTGGTCACATTGTGCACATTATGATGATGTCCTACCGAGTGGGCCTAGAGATACCTCTCTGTTTACACGGAGTGACAAATCCCAGTCTCGATTCGTGCCAATCCAACAGACACTTTCGGAGATACCTGTAGTGTACCTTTATAGCCACCCAGTTACGTTGTGATGTTTGGCACGCCCAAAGTATTCCTACGGTATCCGGGAGTTGCACAATCTCATGGTCTAAGGAAATGATACTTGACATTAGAAAAGCTTTAGCATACGAACTACACGATCTTTGTGCTAGGCTTAGGATTGGGTCTTGTCCATCTCATCATTCCCCTAATGATGTGATCCCGTTATCAACGACATCCAATGTCCATGGTCAGGAAACCGTAACCATCTATTGAACAACGAGCCAGTCAACTAGAGGCTTACTAGGGACATGGTGTTGTCTATGTATCCACACATGTATCTGAGTTTCCTATCAATACAATTCTAGCATGGATAATAAATGATTATCATGAACAAGGAAATATAATAATAACCAATTTATTATTGCCTCCAGGGCATATTTCCAACAGTCTCCCACTTGCACTAGAGTCAATAATCCAATTCAGATCGATATGTGATTAACACTCAAGGTCACATCCCCATGTGACTAACACCCAAAGAGTTCTGGGTTTGATCATGTTATGCTTGTGAGAGAGGTTTCAGTCAACGGGTCTGCAGCATTCAGATCCGTATGTACTTCGCAAATTTCTATGTCATCTTGTAGATGCAACTACTACGCTACATTTGGAGCCATTTCAAATAACTGTTCTACTTGGAGCTATTCTAAATTGTTGCTCCATTATACGTATCCGGTATCTCTACTCAGAGCTATCCGGATAGGTGTTAAGCTTGCATCGACGTAACTCTTTACGTCGAACTCTTTATCACCTCCATAACCGAGAAACATATCCTTATTCCTCTAAGGATAATTTAGACTGCTATCTGGTGATCTACTCCTAGAACACCTTTGTACCCTCTTGCCAAATATGTGGCAAGGCACACATCAGGTGTGGTACTCAGCATGGCATACCGTATGGAGCCTATGACAAAAGCATAGGGGACTACCTTCGTCCTTCCTCTTTCTTCTGCCGTGGTCGAGCTTTAAGTCTTAAATTCATACCTTACAACTCAGGCAAGAACTCCTTCTTTGACTGATCCATCTTGAACACCTTCAAGATCATGTCAAGGTATGTGCTCATTTGAAAGTACCATTAAGCGTTTTGATCTATCCATATAGATCTTGATGCTCAATGTTCAAGTAGCTTAATCCAGGCTTTCCATTGGAAAACACCTTCCAAATAACCCTATATGCTTTCCAGAAATTCTACGTCATTTCTGATCAACAATATGTCAACAACATATACTCATCAGAAATTCTATAGTGCTCCCACTCACTTCTTTGTAAATACAAGTTTCTCATAAACTTTGTATACACCCAAACACTTTGATCATCTCATCAAAGCATACATTCCAACTCCGAGATGCTTACTCTAGTCCTTAGAAGGATTGCTGGAGCTTTGCATACTTGTTAGCATCTTTCAGGATTGACAAAACCTTCCGGTTGTATCACATACAACCTTTGCTCAAGAAAATCGTCGAGGAAACAATGTTTTGGCATCCTGTCTTTAAGATTTCATAAATAATGCAGTAATCGCTAATATAATTCCAACAGACTCTTAGCATCGCTACGAATGAGAAAGTCTCATCGTAGTCAACTCCTTGAACTTGTCGGAAAACATCTTAACGACAAGTCGAGCTTTCTTAATGGTGATACTTACCATCATTGTCCGTTTTCCTTTTAAAATCCATATGTACCTAACAGCCTTACGACCATCAAGTAGTTCTTCCAAAGTCTACACTTTGTTTTCATATATGGATACTCTCTCGGATTATATGGCCTCGAGCCATTTTGGAATCCAGGCCCACCATCGCTTCTCCATAGCTTGTAGGTTCATTGTTGTCTAGCAACATGACTTCCAAGACATGATTACATACCACTCTGAATTAGTACGCATCCTTGTCATCCCACGAGGTTTGGTAGTGACTTTATCTGAAGTTTCATGATCACTATCATAAGCTTCCACTTCAATTGGTGTAGGTGCCATAGGAACAACTCCCTGTGCCCTGCCACACACTAGTTGAAGAGACGGTTCAATAACCTCATCAAGTCTCCACCATCCTCCCACTCAATTCTTTCGAGAGAAACTTTTCCTCGAGAAAGGACCCGATTCTAGAAACAATCCCTTATTGCTTTCGGATCTGAGACAGGAGGTATACCCAACTGTTTTGGGTGTCCTATGAAGATGCATTTATCTGCTTTGGGTTCTAGCTTATCAGCCTGAAACTTTTTCACATAAGCGTTGCAGCCCCAAACTTTTAAGAAATGACAGCTTAGGTTTCTCTAAACCATAGTTCATACGGTGTCATCTCATCGGAATTACGTGGTGCCCTATTTAAAGTGAATGTGGTTGTCTCTAATGCCTAACCCATAAACTATCGTGGTAATTCGATAAGAGACATCATGGTATGCATCATATCCAATAGGGTGCAGTTATGATGTTCGGACACACCATCATACTATGGTGTTCCAGGCTGTATCGGTTGTGAAACAATTTCCACAATGTCTTAATTCTGTGCCAAACTCGTAATTCGGATATTCATCTCTACGATCATATCATAGACATTTCATCCTCTTGTCACGACGATGTTCAACTTCACTCTGAAATTACTTGAACCTTTCAATAATTCAGACTTATGTTTCATCAAGTAAATATACTCAGTATCTACTCAAATCATCTGTGAAGTAAGAACATAACGATATCCACTACATGCCTCAGCACTCATTGGACTACGCACATCAAGATGTATTACTTCCAACAAGTTGCTTTCTTGTTCCATTTTACTGAAAACGAGGCTTTCAGTCATCTTGCCCATGTGGTATGATTTGCATGTCTCAAGTGATTCAAAATCAAGTGAGTCCAAATGATCCATCTGTATAGAGTCTCTTCATGCATATCTACCAACAAACATGGTTCGCAAGTCTCAATCCTTTCAAAAATGAGTGAGTCCAAAGATCCATCAACATGGAGCTTCTTCATGCGTTTTATACCAATATGACTCAAATTGCAGTGCCACATTTGTGTGGTACTATCATTACTATCTTATACCTTTGGCATGAAAATGTGTATCACTACGATCGGGATGGTATTATTCAAATAAACAGAGTAACCATTATTCTCCTTAAATGAATAACCGTATCGCGACAGACATAATCCAATCATGTCTATGCTCAACGCAAACACCAAATAACAATTATTTAGGTTTTAATACCAATCTCGATGGTAGAGGGAGCGTACGATATTTGATCAACCTTGGAAATACTTCCAATACATATCGTCATCTCACCTTTTAGCTAGTCTCCGTTTATTCCGTAGCCTTTTGTTTCGAGTTACTAACACTTAGCAACCGAACCGGTATCTAATACCCTGGTGCTACTAGGACACTACTAGAAATACCACTACTAATGGCGCACCTAATATGGCCATTAATGGCGCATCACTGGTGCGCCATTGATAGCACGCCATTAGTAATTTTTACTAATGGCGCACCACCTGGTGCGCCATTAGTATCTGGTATACTAATGGCGCACCACCTGGTGCGCCATTAGTATCTGGTATACTAATGGCGCACCACCTGGTGCGCCATTAGTATCTGGTATACTAATGGCGCACCACCTGGTGCGCCATTAGTATATGCGAGGGTGCGCCATTAGTATGCCTCCCAGGGGGCATGTATACCTAGGTGCTTTGGCATACTAATGGCGCACCACCTCTGGATGCGCCATTAGTAACCGCAACATACTAATGGCGCACTACCCGGTGATGCGCCATTAGTATGCACTGTCATACTAATGGCGCACTGTCATGTGATGCGCCATTAGTATGAATATTAGGTTTTTTTTTTATTTTCTGTTTTTTGCACAGGTTGCAAAATGTATAATTTGACAAAATATAGACAGCACACATCAACAATAGATTCATCAAATACAATAGAAGATTAGTCTTTGAATACAATTCATCATATTAGTCTCCGAATACAATTCATCATATTAGTCTCCGAATTGAAAAGACCGAACAAAGATAGAACATTATATTACAAGTCTCGAGACCGCGAGTAGCGAGTTTATCTCCGCATTACAAGTCGATATCGATCATCTAAACTACCATCACATAGAAGAGAGCTGCGGTCATCACGATGAGCATCATCACGATGAAACTCGTCTTCATCCGGTTCCTCCAACGCTCCCTCCCCTCTCCCGCTAGATAGCGGGCGTATCTAGATTCGGCCTCGGCCCTAGTGGTGTACCCTTTGTAACTGTTACCGCTGAATCGGTGAACCTGTCTCCGACACTCCTCCCAGTCATCGTAGACTCCGGGAACCTTACCCTTGTACACGACATACGTCGGCATCGCTATGCACTAGCCAAACGAAACGTTAGTACCAATTCACAGACAATACATAAGCAATATATAAGTATGCAACAGAACGATCGGAAGAGAAAAGCAAGACATTAATAGCATCGATTACATCTAAGTTTAACGACTCTCGAAACCAAAGAGACATACTACAAGTTCATTAAAGTTTAATTACAACATGAGCCAATCGATGTTTCAGAACTAGACAACTCGACTCAAGGGACCGGAGCGTGGATGAAGCCGCCGTCTATCGTGGGAGTCATGAAAGAACGGGCGTTGTCATCCTGCATTTGTAGCATTGTGTCGATGTCACTGTTGGACGGTTGATTTCTGAGGTAGAACTGCCCCGAGGTACGAAGGACATCTTGATGGATGATTTCCGCAAACTCCGACTGGATGCGAAAGAATTCTTGTCGGAGGTCCGCGTCCTGGATTGCCGACACGCTCGCGGCCCAATCTTGGAGTTTACTCGGTAGCAGAAGTTGATGATGGTCCCGTACGATCGCCCGCATGTGATGGATGGCGTAGTAGGCACCCTTCTGACCGCCAGGCGGCTGCTTGACGCAGCAGAACGTCGTATTGTGGGAGAACACATGCTTGCCGTACTTACGAATAGGCCTGGTGAAGGTGCCTCCAGATTTGGCGTAGCCGGGGAGAACATCATCAAGAACCTTCTTGACATTTGTGTAGTCTACGTTCGACTGACGGTCCGGGTCGAAATACGTGGCCATGGAATATTTGGGGCTTAGGAGGATGAGCGTGCAACGTGTGTCACTGCAGAAAACACGGAATGTTAAAAGAAAAACGATCGAAATGTAAGAATTCATATGTTACGGGCCGGTTGAGGGGAGGACTTACTCGGGAAAGTAAGGCACGAGGAAGTTATCCTTATCTTGGTTTGCCAGAATGACGCCTTCGAGGTAAGAACTCGCGACTTGCCGGTCCCCAGTGCTGCCCAAGATCTTGGCACGCATGTAGAAGGGGTCGACTATCACGATGTCCGGGGTCTTGTCGCGAATGATCCGCATCCCCATACTCAGCGAAAATAGCCGAACGAAGGTGTAGTGCAGCGGATGAAGGTTAAACATAGCAAAGATGTCATCAAACCGCAGGACGATCGTACCCCCGATGTCGCCATCCACAAAGCCCTTGCCCTCTGGCACCTTGGCCACGAAAACCGGGTATGCCACATCCTTCTCTCTGAGACGCCGCTTCTCCAAAGAAAGAACACTGTCGTGCAGACTCCGCATAGCACCGGTTGCAGCATTGAGCATATTTGGTGGTAGCATCGCCCTACCCACCACATGCACCCTCCTCGAGATATCCTTAGGTGAAGGTGGCCCGTCCTGAGCACGGATCGTACTCGGTGCCGGCTGGCTCGCACCCTTCTTAGTCTTTCTTTTGCGTGCCTTCTTCTTCTCCTGTAATGGGACCGAGTTTTGCTCACAGACCGCCTTCTTGAGTGTGTTGGGGCTGATAATATTTCGCACCTCGCCTATCTGAGGCTCGGTGAAGTCGGCAGCTGGAGGCGTCTCCTGAACGCCAGACGGCGCCTGTTGCAACTTGGCTTCTCCGCGGTACGAGCTAGATCGCACACGTCTTTTGTTGGGTTTGGTTCTTGAGAAGGAGGCCCCATGAAGTCGCCATCGTACCCATGCTCGGCAAAGTACTGATCGACGTTGCCAAATGTATCATAGTCGTCGTCGTCGTCGTCATTCTGATCCTGTGCCATATGCATGTTTGGATCCAGTGGCATAGTGATGTCCGGCACCGTAACGGCGGTCGCGGTCTTGCCATGGGGCCGACTTGGCGCCGGCACGACTGGCGGTGTTGTCTTTGGGGTGGTGTCCCCCACCCCCAAACGAATCTGGCTCTTCGGCCAAAGCAGGGGCCAGCTCAGGCAGGCGCTGAGGGTCATCACGTCATCATCGTCGGCCCCAACGGGTCGATTCGGAGGTAACAAGTCGTCGCAGCCTGGCAGCACCCGAACCAGTTGAACCCTAAACAAGTTGGGTGGCATCTGGGTACCGTGGAACAAGGGGTTGCCCGGTTGAACGATTTTGCCCTTGGCGACATCGACCAACTCGTTGTTCACGAAGTGGAGGAGAGTGCACGGAACGTCGGCGGCGCCCTGCGAAAACATGTAGGGCGTCAGGGATGCCCAGTCAAAGGCAAGGAGATGAAGTCCTCGGCCGAGAGAGGCTTAATTAGTTACCGTGATGATGGCATCGAGCTCGGCTAATGTAGAGGCACCGCCACCGGCGGGCGTGCAGTTGACGGAGGGGCCGCTTGCTGCAGAGGTGCCGGCCGGCGTACACCCGGGTGCATTAAGCTCCCGTGCCGGCGTCGGAGACACCAATGCCGCCGCCGCCGGAGGCACCAATGGCCCCGCCATCGCATTATGCGAGTTGCTAGCCGTGAAGCTAGGAATCGGGGGCGGCCCCTGTTGGCCGCCCGCAATCCACGCACTCAACCCCGAGATCAAGGTAGGCACAAGGGCGGTGATCGTCGCTCCGAGTCGTTGTTCCACTTGCTCTTGGACAATCTCCGGAATCCGCGCCACCTGTGCCTTGAGTTCTTGAACCTCTCGCGCCTGGCTTTCCGAGCTGGTCTTTTTCTCCTTCCGCACACCAGCGGTATAGTATGACCCCCATTTTGTCGACAAGCCTTTGCCGGCCACACGACCAGCTGACGTCGACTTACTGAGCTTATCCTTGTTCTTCATTATATTCAACCCCCTATTTAGAGTGGTGTCCCAAGGGTTGCTCTGAGTCGACCCCGCGCTACTGCTTTCAGTCGCCTGCGGAAGGAATGTGAACCATTTAGAAATTCGGCTTCATTAATTAGAATGCAACCATATGGAGCTAATTACGCGGGGGTGTATTCCTTACCAGAACAAGCTCAAGCCGCCTGGTCTTCGGATCCGTGGTAAGCTCCTTTGTTTTTGGGTCCTTCTTGTACCGGGCCCTGACAAAGTTCCTGGTCTGCTTGTCACCGTATTTATCGAAGAGGGGCGGTAGGCCTTGCTCGGCACGGTCCGCCTCCTCCTTGTCCCATATAGGCTCCGCCACTCTGTAACCGCCGGGACCGAGTGTGTGTTCCCCTATGTTCAGCTCCCGCATTTGTTTCCCCCACTCACTTGATTGGGAGCTTGCGGTGCTCGAGCAATTGATCTTGAAGTCGTTGTAGTCATCTTCGGTGATCGAAGGATTTTTCTCCTTGATCTTCTCATAACTCTCACCTTTCTCGATCATTCTCTTCACATTGCTTTTCCAAGTAGACAGGGCCTTGCTCATCTTCGTGAGGGCAGCATTGTTCACTTTATTCCCTTTGAGGCTTGTGTTTTCGAATTCAGCGGGGAACTTGTATCGTTCGTGCAGCTTCGTGAAGAGGAGGTTGCGCAAATTCCCTCGATCAGGATGCCTCAGGTTCTCGGTGTTGATCGAGACGGTGCTCCGGACAATGCACCCGAGCTGAAGCGAGTACCCCTTGACTATTCGTTCAGGCGCCGTTGGATTCCCGTTGGAGTCCACTTCAGTAACTTCCTCCTTGAGGGTGCGGAGCACGATCGGGCACCGGTCCTTCCGTTGCCTCTTCGGCTGGCTGCTATCTGTGCGTGCGCCGCCATCATCAGTGGTGGCATCCTCGGCGGCACCATCAGTGGTGGCATCAGTGTGGTCATCCTCGGCGGCACCATCCGTGGTCTCAGGATCGGTGGGGAAGGCGGCGGCCTCATACAAGTGAGGTTGTTCCTCCATCTCCTGGGACAGCTCCCAGAATGCCTTGCCGCCCGAACCCCCGGCCTCATCGTTGTGGGCCATGTTTCTCTCTAAATAGAAACAAAGTTTGGTCAAAAAGTTGGTTATTGTCAAGGAACAAGATCATGGTCTCATCATTTAGGGTTTGTCGACACCGAGGCATCCTAAAATCTAAGCTTTTATCATTGAGGGTTTTTCGACGCCAAGGCACCCTAAAATCCTAACTTTTCATCATTTCAGTTTTTATCGACACCGAGGCACCCTAAAAGCCATGCATTAGTCACAAGTACGCCGGGGCACTTGATCCTACTTAATTAACTACTAAGATACCCCGGCCCATGCATTAGTCACAAGTACCCCATATGTCCTATTTTTAGCAAAGTCATGCTAAAATTCACGGAAAATTTCAGCATGACCTTTGCTGAAAATAGGACATATGGAGTACCCGAATTTGCCGGAACGGAAGTTAATCGACATTCCGGCAAACTCAAGGGCCTCTCGGGGTACCTGCAAAATCATCACGACACGATGGTCGGAGACAAAACCCAGCAAACTAGCAAAATCATCACAAATTGTTTTCTGTTAAAGATGATCATCATCTTTACAAGTCTTTCTCAATGTGATCACAAGTAATTCAGAGGCATCACAAGTAATTCAGAGCATCACAAGGCATCAGTAGTTCAGTACATGAACAAGTTTTACAAAGCACATCAATATGTATTGTATTTCATTGTGGAGTTATATACAATATGTTACAACAAAGAAACAGCTTAATCCATGCCTCAGCTTATCAACAGTCATTACTTGTCAAATACAGAAGAAGGAACAATTTACTTGTGAAATAGTTACAAATGATGACAGAATAAAGCAACACCCTACACTAGCCTAAAAACAAGTGAAGTTTCACCCATATAAGAACAAGTGAATTCTAGTCCCATTGACACTCCTGGTTTTCTACAAACACCAAGTACTAGGGCACACAAAAGTTCTGAAATTTGTGTGCCTAACTGAATTAACTGAATTTTCAGTAACCGAATAAACTGAATTTTCAAAACTGCAAGAAGCCAATTAAAAAAATCCTTGCACTCTGTCAAATTAACTATTGTTTTTCACTTTGTGCCAGCACCATTAGATTAGTTGGTAAAGTACATCTTTCATCCTAGTACATTCCCTTCCTGTGCAGGCATTTGCAGGCAGCTGACAGTAGATTGGCTTTTAGGCCCTGACTAATTAACTACATTGCTCATCAGAGACCCTGCTGTTTACTGGGAGGTGGCAGTACTACTGTACTAGTGTGGTACTGGTTTATTATTTGGAACCTTCTGCTTATGAAGCTATCTCTGGTAAAGATTTGCAACTAGTAGTACATTTTTGGTGGGTGCAAAAGTCCAATAGCACTAGAACTAAGCTGATTGATCTATAAATGTGTAGGAGGAGCTAGATCATTTCCTTTACCAAATAAGCAATTGATCTAGCATCCACCTTTACCAAATGCAAGCAACTGATATGATACAGATACAGATAGATGCCGACAATTAGTTATTGTTATCATCTGAGATAATTTAATCAGAGCAGTGGCAGTGGATTTGTGCACAAGCTAGCTAAGACAGTAGAGATCGCCATCTAGTGTATGCCACAACAGAGCACAGATCGCCATCTAGCTAGTAGCTTTCTAAGGCCCCCTCCTCCTACTGACTAATGGTTCTGGTTAGTAGTTGTACTCCACTATCACACATGATTTGCACCAGAAAAATCTTCACCACATGCATATATAATGTTGATCTCCTATATATGTTTTGCAAAAATTCTATATAATCCCACAAAAATATCAAAGACTAATGGCGAAGCTTCATAAAATTTGACTTAGGTCAAACTAATATGCAGAGTAAATAAAACAGAAAAAGTAGTTAAGTTTATTTTGACAATCACCCAATAACCCTGAAAGAACTGGCTCTACCCAACTTATATCCATCCAGAGGCCCAAAGAGAACTGACCCTTAATATATACTCCCTCCTTTAGTGATCTAAACATTCTCATATTTCTTGACGTGATCTAGCCCAAAGAGAACCGACCCTTAATTATATACTCCCCTTTAGTGATCTAAATACTCTTATATTTCTTTACGCGATCTAAACATTCTAATATTTCTTTATGCAGGGAGTACATGAACTAAAGCACTGTCATGTGTCATCCCATGGAAGAAACAGAGAATTGCAGAGCAAACTAATAATTCGTTTATTATTCATAAAGAACTGTACTGAAT
>NC_041392.1:704040647-704041297 GCF_002162155.2 Triticum dicoccoides | reverse complement strand
GAGAGGGCGAGGGCGAGGGCGAGGGCGAGGGCAGCGGCGGCGGCGGCGGTGGATCGAGAGGGAGATAACTGGCGAGGGGGAGAGGGAAGGGGGGATCGGGCGAAGGCGGGATCGGGGGAAGGGGGATCGGGCCACAATACTAATGGCGCACCTCACCGTAGTGCGCCATTAGCATGTCCATACTAATGGCGCACCTCACCGTGGTGCGCCATTAGTATTTTTTTTATTTCAACTCGAGCCAAAAGGTTATGTACTACCAGAACCTATCCACGTCAAGCCCACTCTACTAGCTCGACTGGTCAGCAGCCAGTTCTCACACTAGGAGGTCCTGGGTTCGACTCCCAGGCTCCACAAATTTTTTTTATCATTTAAAAAGCTGTTTGATACTTATTTATGTTTAAATATGTTCAAACTTGTTTAAATGATAACAGTAATATTTTTTTATAAGACAGTAGCATTTAAAAAGCTGTTTGATACTTATTTTTCTTATAAGACGGTGCGCGCGGTGCGGGGGGTCGGCGGCGGCGGTTGAGTAGGGGAATCGAGGGTGCGGTGGGTCGGCGGCGGCGGCCGGTGGACTGGGGGGGTGCTCGGCGCCGAGGGGGACCGGATCTGGCGAGGTGGGATAGCGGTCGAGATGGAGGGGGATC
>NC_041392.1:704001511-704040482 GCF_002162155.2 Triticum dicoccoides | reverse complement strand
GGTCGGCGGCGGCGGCCGGTGGACTGGGGGGTGCTCGGCGGCGAGGGGGGCCGGATCTGGCGAGGTGGGATAGCGATCGAGATGGAGGGGGATCGAGATCGAGTGTCCATGAAATTTAAAAATATTCATGATAGTTCAAAAAGTACCCATGAAATACAATCGAGAAATGAAGGCTACGATTTAAATACAATCGATCTTAGCTAGCTATCTGTTCACAATCTTCTTGCCCTTCTTTTTTGCAAATGGAGTTCTTCTGTGGAACGGACGTCCTTTAGGTAGGGTGGTCCTGCTTCTTCTTGTGGTGTATGCTGCTACTTCATCATCGTCGTCATGTTCGATCCTCGGGTCACCGTACTTGTCGATGTCTTGCTCATTGGCTACTCCATCCATTCCGATGATCTTCCTTTTGCCTCTCCTCACGACAACACGACTGGGCTTTGGTGGGTCAGTAATGAAGAAGCATTGGTCCACTTGGGAAGCCAGTACCCATGGCTCATTTTTCGCGGTGACGTTTGCGCCCGCGGTCTTGGATTTGGCTTCGGGTATAACCATGGTGGTGAAATACCGGTCTTCTTTTATGACGTTCTTGGCCCATCTGACACGGAACATCGGGACCTTCTCTCCAGCGTAGCTCAGCTCCCAGATCTCCTCGATCCTTCCGTAGTATCTATCCTTGTCGTTACCGGTGTAGGATTCCATCGTTACCCCGGAGTTCTGATAACCATCGCTCTTCATGTCCTTGGCCTCGGTGTAGAATGTGTAGCCGTTGATATCGTACGCCTCATAGGTCATCAGGTTGTGCTCGGCGCCCTGTGACAAGGCGAATATGAGTTGTTCTTCCGCGGAAGAATCCTCATGTAAAGGGTACGACAGAAGCTTATGCTTGAACCAACGCGTGAAACATGAGTTGTGCTCTTTGAGTGTATCTCCATCCGTCATCTGTTGGCCTCAGTCATTGTACGTCTTTTTAATAAAGATTTTGTGCTCTACCACCCAAGGATCGACCACGTCTATGTGTTGTAGCGCGACTAGGTTTGCTCTTTCAAAGTTGGCGAGTCGACCCTCGAAGTCGACATGCATTTCGCGGCGACCCTCACGGTGACCCCATCTAGCGAGCCTGCCGAGGTGCCTGTTGACGGGCAGACCAACGGGGTTCTCGATGCCTAGATAATTCGTGCAGTAGGAGATGCACTCTTCGGTCAGAAAGCCCCTGGCTATGCTTCCTTCTGGACGTGACATATTGCGAACGTATCCTTTGATGACACCATTCATCCTTTCGAACGGCATCATGCTGTGCAGGAACGTCGGCCCGAGTTGGATGATATCCTCCACTATATGGACCAGCAGATGCACCATAACATCGAAGAATGCGGGCGGGAAGTACATCTCAAGCTCGCATAGTATCACCACGATCTCTTCCTGTAGCCTTCTGAGTTGCCTCACGCCAATCGACTTCCGAGAGATGACGTCGAAGAAGTTGCATAGGCCAAATAGCGTTTCACGGACGTGCGCGTCCATGATCCCACGGATTGCAACTGGAAGTATCTGCGTCATCAGCACGTGACAGTCGTGAGACTTCATCCCGCTGAACTTCTGCTTCGCTGGGTCTAGGTATCTGCTTATCTTCCCCGCGTAATCGTAAGGAAGTTTTACTCCTAGGAGGCAGGTGAAAAACTGCTCGATCTCCTCCTGACTTAGAGTGAAGCACGCGGGAGGGTAGTCATTTCTGGTCTTCTTGGCCTTTTTGCCTTTGCGACGACTTTCTGTGTCCTGCTTCGCCTCATCATCATCATCATCATCATCATCATCATCATATATAGCGTGAAGCTCCTGCCTGATGCCCATTGATTTCAAGTCTGCCCTTGCTTTCGGCCCATCTTTGGTCCTCTCTGGCATGTTGAGCAGGGTACCAAGCAGACTCTCGCACACGTTCTTCGTGATATGCATGACATCAAGGCTGTGAGGCACACGGTGGATCTTCCAGTACGGCAAGTCCCAGAAAACAGACCTCGTTTTCCATACCTTCAGCAGCGGCTCTGGCGCCTTTCGCTTCTTTCCCGGCTCTGGCGCCTTTTGCTTCTTTCCCGGCAGTGGGCAGTCTTTCCAATTTTTCAACAGCTTGTCTATTTCCTCGCCGCTCCTCGTACACGGGCGTTTTCGGGGTTCGGTTTCACCATCGAACAGATCCTTGCGTTTCCTCCACGGGTCATCATCGCGAAGCCACCTTCGATGTCCCATGAACACGGTTTTCGAAGACCCGGGATCTCTATCTAGCTGGCGATACGTTGTGTCATCCATGCACCTTACGCATCCAGAAAATCCGTGGACTACCTGCCCCGCGACATATCCGTAACCGAGATAGTCGTGCACCGTCGTGAGCAGTGCGGCTCTCATAGGGAAATATTCTTTCTCTGCGGCGTCCCACGTATTGGCTGGCGTTTTCCACAGCGTGTCAAGCTCCTCTTTCAGCAGCCCCAGATAAAGATTGATGTCGTTCCCTGGTTGTTTCGGCCCTTCAATTAGCATACTCATGTGAATGTACTTCCTCTTCATGCACAACCAGGGGGGAAGGTTGTACATCCACACAAACACAGGCCAGGTGCTATGTGTGCTTCTCTGGCTGCCAAACGGATTGACTCCATCGGTGCTCGCGCCCAGCACGATGTTCCTTGGATCGTTCCCAAATTCCGAGTCTTCGAAGTTCAACGCTTGCCACTGGCTCGCATCCTTAGGGTGACTCGGCATCTTGTCTTTTTTATCTATCTCCGGATCATCTGCGTCATCTTCCCGCTTCTTCTCCTCCCTATCCGCGTGCCAACGCAGGAGCTTTGCTACCTTAGGGTCCGCGAAATAGCGCTGCAGACAAGGAGTGATCGGAAAGTACCACACCACTTTTTGAGGAGCTTTCTTCCTCTTCTTGTATCGAGTGACGCTGCACACCGGACATATGGTAGACTCCGCGTGCTCGTCCCGATAAATGATGCAATTGTTCATGCACACATGGTATTTCACGTGCGGTAAATCCAGAGGACACACGATTTTCTTCGCCTCCTCCAAACTGGTCGGGCACTTGTTCCCCTTGGGAAGACGTTCGTGCCAGAATGACATGTTCTCGTCGAAGTATGCGTCGGTCATTCTGTGTTTTACCTTCATCTCCAGGGCCATGAGCGTTACTTTCAGGCGGGTATCCTCGGGCCTGCATCCTTCATACAATGGAGTAACCGCGTCTAACTCAAGTTGATCCATCTTGGCTTTCTCTCGGGCGGCAGCTCTTGCGTTATCCGTCTGCTTGAGAAGCAGCTCTTGAATATGAGGGTCCTGCACCCAGCCCATCGATGGTCCAGCGTCGTCTGCTCCGCCGGCATCATCATCTTCATGATCATGCCCGTCGCCTGCTCCGGCATCTTCCTCATCATCATGTCCTGCATCTTCTACATGATGACTGTGTACAGCACCACAGTCGTGATCATCTCTTGGGGATTCTTTGTCTTCTTGCCCGCCCGAGCCGCGGTGGTTGTCTTGCTGCCCTTCCTCATTTCTTGCCCGGCCCGCATGGACGACTTCATAGTCATCTTCATCACCTTGCCACCGATAGCCATCCATGAAACCACGCAACAGCAGGTGGTCCCGCACCTGCCCGGAATCCGGGTCCGCAATAAGGCTCTTCAGCTTGCATCTTCGACACGGACATCTTATCTCCGTCTCGTTCTTTTGAAGCATCTCGGCCTTCGCGGACCTCAAAAACCTATTCACGATGCCTTCGGTCATCGTGCGGACCATGGTCGCCTGCGGGGTAGAGCAAAACGATATTTTAGAACCAAACAAAAATTTGGCATGACTTTCCCTAAAAATAGGACCAAAAAGAATGCTTAATGCCAAAATTCTCGCCGAAATGGAAATGAATCAACATTCCGGCAAAATATTGGCAACTATCGCATATCAAATACCGGTACACCTCCAAACACAAACACATATGCAACACCACAAACATATGCAACACCACGAACATACATAGATCTAGCTAGGCCGTAAAAAGTGCATGTGCACATTGTTGTAAGGAGAACAACCTAAATATAGCTTCCCCCCTTACTTACCTATTAAAACAAGGTAATTTAACCACTTAATTTGAATGAATCTATGGTGGAAATGAGGTGAAAAAGAGGAGGCACCCGAGACAAGGAGGAGGTGGAGAGAATGAAGTGGGGAGAAAGTGAGTGTGTGGGTAGGAGAGGCTGTCCCAAATATCTTGTTGCTGCCCACTTACTAATGGCGCACCTCTTGCATGGTGCGCCATTAGTAGTTACAACTACTAATGGCGCACTTAAGCAGGATGCGCCATTAGTATGTTTGGATAGGCGCACTAGTTCAAAAAAAAATTCTATACTAATGGCGCACCCACTGCCTGGTGCGCCATTAGTAGTTACAACTACTAATGGCGCACTTTGCCCGGATGCGCCATTAGTATGTTTGGACAGGCGCACTAGTTAAAAAAAATTTGATACTAATGGCGCACCCGTAGCATGGTGCGCCATTAGTAGTTTAAACTCTAATGGCGCATCAGATTGTGGTGCGCCATTAGTATATACTAATGGCGCACCATCTTTCTGGTGCGCCATTAGTGTCAATCCCATCTATAGCCCTTTTCCTAGTAGTGGGAGTACTAGTAAAGTACACATTATAATGCATATCCAATATACTTCTGTCGACCTTGCCAGCCTTCTCATCTACCGAGTATCTAGGGTGGTTCTGCTTCAGTGACTGTTCCCTTATTACAGAAGCACTTAGTCTCGGGGTTGGGTTCAACTTTGGGTTTCTTCACTAGAACAGCAACTGATTTGTTGTTCCATGAAGTATCCCTTTCTTGCCCTTTCCCTTCTTGAAACTAGTGGTTTTGCTAACCATCAACGATTGATGCTCCCTTTTGATTTCTACTTTTCGCGGTGTCGCGAATAGCTCAAGGATCATATCTATCCCCGATATGTTATAGTTCATCACGAAGCTCTAGTAGCTTGGTGGTAGTGACTTTGGAGAACCATCACTATTTCATCTGGAAGATCAACTCCCACTCGATTCAAGCGATTGTTGTACTCAGACAATCTGAGCACAAGCTCAAGATTGAGCTTTTCTCCCTTATTATGCAGGCTAAGAAAATCGTCGGAGGTCTTATACCTCTTGACATGGGCACGAGCCTGAAATCCCAATTTCAGTCCTTGGAACATCTCATATGTTCTGCGATGTTTCAAAAACATCTTTGGTGCCTCAATTCTAAACCATTTAGCATTATGCACTGAACTATCATGTAGTCATGAAAACGTGTATGTCAGATGTTCGCAACATCCACAGACGACGTTCGAGGTTCAGCACACTGAGCGGTGCATTAAGGACATAAGCCTTCTACTGTCTGCATATATGCTACTATCAACTTTCAACTAATTTTTCTCTAGGAACATATCTAAATAGTAGAACTAAAGCGCGAGCTACGACATAATTTGCGAAGACCTTTTGACTATGTTCAGGATAATTAAGTTCATCTTATGAACTCCCACTCAGATAGACATCCCTCTAGTCATCTAAGTGATACATGATCCGAATCAACTAGGCCGTGTCCAATCATCACGTTAGACGGACTAGTCATCTTCGGTGAACATCTCATGTTGATCGCATCTTCTATACGACTCATGTTCGACCTTTCGGTCCTCCGTATTCCGAGGCCATGTCTGTACATGCTAGGCTCGTCAAGTTAACCTAAGTGTTTCGCATGTGTTCCGAGGCCATGTCTGTACATGCTAGGCTCGTCAAGACCCGCTATATTCGAACCTAAGAATCTATCACACCCGATCATCACGTGGTGCTTCGAAACGACGAACTTTCGCAACAGTGCACAGTTAGGGAGAACACTTCTCTTGAAATTTTAGTGAGGGATCATCTTATTTAAGCTACCGTCGTTCTAAGCAAATAAGATGTATAAACATGATAAACATCACATGCAATCAAATAGTGACATGATATGGCCAATATCATATTGCTCCTTTTGATCTCCATCTTCGGGGCTCCATGATCATCATCGTCACCGGCATGACACCATGATCTCCATCATCATGATCTCCATCATTGTGTCTCCATGAAGTTGTCTCGCCTACTTATTACTTCTACTACTATGGCTACCGGTTAGCAATAAAGTAAAGAAATTACATGGCGTTGTTCAATGACACGCGGGTCATACAATAAATAAAGACAACTCCTATGGCTCCTGCTGGTTGTCATACTCATCGACATGCAAGTCGTGATTTCTATTACAAGAACATGATCAATCTCATACATCACATATCATTCATCACATTCTTCTTGGCCATATCACATCACATAGCATACCCTGCAAAAACTAGTTAGACGTCCTCTAATTGTTGTTTGCATGTTTTACGTGGCCGCTATGGGTTTCTAGCAAGAACGTTTCTTACCTACGCAAAAACCACAATGTAATATGCCAATTGCTATTTACCCTTCATAAGGACCCTTTTCATCGAATCCGATCCGACTAAAGTGGGAGAGACAGACACCCGCCAGCCACCTTATGCAACTAGTGCATGTCAGTCGGTGGAAGCAGTCTCATTTAAGAGTACGTGTAAGGTCGGTATGGGCCACTTCATCCCACAATGCCGCCGAATCAAGATTGGACTAGTAACGGTAAGCATATTGAACAAAATCAACGCCCACAACTACTTTGTGTTCTACTTGTGCATAGAAACTACGCATAGACCTAGCTCATGATGCCACTGTTGGGGAACGTAGCAGAAATTCAAAATTTTCTACGCATCACCAAGATCAATCTATGGAGAAGTCTACCAACGAGGGAAGGAGAGTGCATCTACATACCCTTGTAGATCGCTACGCGGAAGCGTTCAAGAGAACAGGGTTGATGGAGTCGTACTCGTCGTGATCCAAATCACCGATGATCCTAGTGCCGACCGGACGGCACCTCCGTGTTCAACACACGTACAGCCCAGTGACGTCTCCTACGCCTTGATCCAGCAAGGGGAGAAGGAGAGGTTGGGAAAGACTCCATCCAGCCGCAGCACGACGGCGTGGTGGTGGTGGAGGAGCATGGTACTTCAGCAGGGCTTCGCCAAGCACCGCAAGAGACGAGGAGGGAGAGGGGTAGGGCTGCGCCAAGAAGGAGAGGAACTCATCTGTTGGCAGCCCCAAGTCCTCAAGTATATATAGGGGAGAGGGAGGCGGCCAGCCCCAATCCCATCTAGGGTGGCGGCCAAGTGGAGGGGGAGAGGGAGGCGCACCAGGCATGGGCCTTAATGCCCATCTGCCCTTAGAGTTTGCCCCCTCTTCCCCTTAGGCACATGGGCCTTGGTGGGGACGCGCCCCAGCCCACTTAGGGGCTGGTCCCTTCCCACTATTGGCCCATGTAGGCCTCCGGGGCTGGTGGCCCCACTTGGTGGACCCCCGGACCCCTCCGGTGGTCCCGGTACACTACCGGTGATGCCCGGAACACTTCCGGTGGCCAAAACCATACTTCCTATATATTAATCTTTACCTCCGGACCATTCCGGAACTCCTCGTGACGTCTGGGATCTCATCCCGGACTCCGAACAACATTCGGCAACCACGTATATCTATTCCCTATGACCCTAGCGTCATCGAACCTTAAGTGTGTAGACCCTACGGGTTCAGGAGTCATGCAGACATGGCCGAGATAACTCTCCGGCCAATAACCAAGAGCGGGATCTGGATACCCATGTTGGCTCCCACATGTTCCATGATGATCTCATCGGATGAACCATGATGTCAAGGATTCAATCAATCTCGTATACAATTCCCTTTGTCTAGTGGTACGATACTTGCCCGAGATTCGATCGTCGGTATCCAGATACCTTGTTCAATCTCGTTACCGGCAAGTCTCTTTACTCGTTCCGTAACACATCATCCCGTGATCAACTCCTTGGTCACATTGCGCACATTATGGTGATGTCCTACCGAGTGGGCCCAGAGATACCTCTCCATTTACACGGAGTGACAAATCCCAGTCTCGATTTGTGCCAACCCAACAGACACTTTCGGAGATACCTGTAGTGTACCTTTATAGCCACCCAGTTACGTTGTGACGTTTGGCACACCCAAAGTATTCCTACGGTATCCGGGAGTTGCACAATCTCATGGTCTAAGGAAATGATACTTGACATTAGAAAAGCTTTAGCATACGAACTACACGATCTTTGTGCTAGGCTTAGGATTGGGTCTTGTCCATCTCATCATTCCCCTAATGATGTGATCACGTTACGACATCCAATGTCCATGGTCAGGAAACCGTAACCATCTATTGATCAACGAGCCAGTCAACTAGAGGCTTACTAGGGACATGGTGTTGTCTATGTATCCACACATGTATCTGAGTTTCCTATCAATACAATTCTAGCATGGATAATAAACGATTATCATGAACAAGGAAATATAATAATAACCAATTTATTATTGCCTCCAGGGCATATTTCCAACAGTCTCCCACTTGCACTAGAGTCAATAATCCAATTCAGATCGATATGTGATTAACACTCAAGGTCACATCCCCATGTGACTAACACCCAAAGAGTTCTGGGTTTGATCATGTTATGCTTGTGAGAGAGGTTTCATTCAACGGGTCTGCAGCATTCAGATCCGTATGTACTTCGCAAATTTCTATGTCATCTTGTAGATGCAACTACTACGCTACATTTGGAGCCATTTCAAATAACTGTTCTACTTGGAGCTATTCTAAATTGTTGCTCCATTATACGTATCCGGTATCTCTACTCAGAGCTATCCGGATAGGTGTTAAGCTTGCATCGACGTAACTCTTTACGTCGAACTCTTTATCACCTCCATAACCGAGAAACATATCCTTATTCCTCTAAGGATAATTTAGACTGCTATCTGGTGATCTACTCCTAGAACACCTTTGTACCCTCTTGCCAAATATGTGGCAAGGCACACATCAGGTGTGGTACTCAGCATGGCATACCGTATGGAGCCTATGACAAAAGCATAGGGGACGACCTTCGTCCTTCCTCTTTCTTCTGCCGTGGTCGAGCTTTAAGTCTTAACTTCATACCTTACAACTCAGGCAAGAACTCCTTCTTTGACTGATCCATCTTGAACACCTTCAAGATCATGTCAAGGTATGTGCTCATTTGAAAGTACCATTAAGCGTTTTGATCTATCCATATAGATCTTGATGCTCAATGTTCAAGTAGCTTAATCCAGGCTTTCCATTGAAAAACACCTTCCAAATAACCCTATATGCTTTCCAGAAATTCTACGTCATTTCTGATCAACAATATGTCAACAACATATACTCATCAGAAATTCTATAGTACTCCCACTCACTTCTTTGGAAATACAAGTTTCTCATAAACTTTGTATACACCCAAAAACTTTGATCATCTCATCAAAGCATACATTCCAACTCCGAGATGCTTACTCCAGTCCTTAGAAGAATTGCTGGAGCTTTGCATACTTGTTAGCATCTTTCAGGATTGACAAAAACCTTCCGGTTGTATCACATACAACCTTTCCTCAAGAAAATCGTCGAGGAAACAATGTTTTGGCATCCTGTCTACAAGATTTCATAAATAATGCAGTAATCGCTAATATAATTCCAACAGACTCTTAGCATCGCTACGAATGAGAAAGTCTCATCGTAGTCAACTCCTTGAACTTGTCGGTAAACATCTTAAGGACAAGTCGAGCTTTCTTAATGGTGATACTTACCATCATTGTCCGTCTTCCTTTTAAAATCCATATGTACCTAACAGCCTTATGACCATCAAGTAGTTCTTCCAAAGTCTACACTTTGTTTTCATATATGGATCCTCTCTCGGATTATATGGCCACGAGCCATTTTGGAATCCAGGCCCACCATCGCTTCTCCATAGCTCGTAGGTTCATTGTTGTCTAGCAACATGACTACCAAGATAGGATTACATACCACTCTGAATTAGTATGCATCCTTGTCATCCCACGAGGTTTGGTAGTGACTTGATCTGAAGTTTCATGATCACTATCGTAAGCTTCCACTTCAATTGGTGTAGGTGCCATAGGAACAACTCCCTGTGCCCTGCCACACACTAGTTGAAGAGACGGTTCAATAACCTCATCAAGTCTCCACCATCCTCCCACTCAATTCTTTCGAGAGAAACTTTTCCTCAAGAAAGGACCCGATTCTAGAAACAATCCCTTATTGCTTTCAGATCTGAGACAGGAGGTATACCCAACTATTTTGGGTGTCCTATGAAGATGCATTTATCCGCTTGGGGTTCTAGCTTATCAGCCTGAAACTTTTTCACATAAGCGTTGCAGCCCCAAACTTTTAAGAAATGACAGCTTAGGTTTCTCTAAACCATAGTTCATATGGTGTCATCTCATCGGAATTACGTGGTGCCCTATTTAAAGTGAATGTGGTTGTCTCTAATGCCTAACCCATAAACTATCGTGGTAATTCGATAAGAGACATCATGGTATGCATCATATCCAATAGGGTGCATTTATGATGTTCGGACACACCATCACACTATGGTGTTCCAGGCTGTATCGGTTGTGAAACAATTTCCACAATGTCTTAATTTTGTGCCAAACTCGTAATTCAGATATTCATCTCTACGATCATATCATAGACATTTTATCCTCTTGTCACGACGATGTTCAACTTCACTATGAAATTACTTGAACCTTTCAATAATTCAGACTTATGTTTCATCAAGTAAATATACTCAGTATCTACTCAAATCATCTATGAAGTAAGAACATAACGATATCCACTACATGCCTCAGCACTCATTGGAATGCGCACATCAAGATGTATTACTTCCAACAAGTTGCTTTCTTGTTCCATTTTACTGAAAACGAGGCTTTCAGTCATCTTGCCCATGTGGTATGATTTGCATGTCTCAAGTGATTCAAAATCAAGTGAGTCCAAACGATCCATCTGTATAGAGTCTCTTCATGCATATCTACCAACAAACATGGTTCGCATGTCTCAATCCTTTCAAAAATGAGTGAGTCCAAAGATCCATCAACATGGAGCTTCTTCATGCATTTTATACCAATATGACTCAAATTGCAGTGCCACATTTGTGTGGTACTATCATTACTATCTTATACCTTTGGCATGAAAATGTGTATCACTACGATCGGGATGGTATTATTCAAATAAACAGAGTAACCATTATTCTCCTTAAATGAATAACCGTATCGCGATAGACATAATCCAATCATGTCTATGCTCAACGCAAACACCAAATAACAATTATTTAGGTTTTAATACCAATCTCGATGGTAGAGGGAGCCTACGATATTTGATCAACCTTGGAAATACTTCCAACACATATCGTCATCTCACCTTTTAGCTAGTCTCTGTTTATTCCGTAGCCTTTTGTTTCGAGTTACTAACACTTAGCAACCGAACCGGTATCTAATACCTTGGTGCTACTAGGAGTACTAGTAAAGTACACATTATAATGCATATCCAATATACTTCTGTCGACCTTGCCAGCCTTCTCATCTACCAAGTATCTAGGGTGGTTCTGCTTCAGTGACTGTTCCCTTATTACAGAAGCACTTAGTCTCGGGCTTGGGTTCAACTTTGGGTTTCTTCACTAGAACAACAACTGATTTGTTGTTCCATGAAGTATCCCTTTCTTGCCCTTGCCCTTCTTGAAACTAGTGGTTTTACTAACCATCAACGATTGATGCTCCCTTTTGATTTCTACTTCTTGCGGTGTCGCGAATAGCTCAAGGATCATATCTATCCCCGATATGTTATAGTTCATCATGAAGCTCTAGTAGCTTGGTGGCAGTGACTTTGGAGAACCATCACTATTTCATCTGGAAAATCAACTCCCACTCGATTCAAGCGATTGTTGTACTCAGACAATCTAAGCACAAGCTCAAGATTGAGATTTTCTCCCTTATTATGCAGGCTAAGAAAATCGTCGGAGGTCTTATACCTCTTGACGTGGGCACGAGCCTGAAATCCCAATTTCAGTCCTTGGAACATCTCATATGTTCTGCGATGTTTCAAAAACATCTTTGGTGCCTCAATTCTAAACCATTTAGCATTACACACTGAACTATCATGTAGTCATCAAAACATGTATGTCAGATGTTCGCAACATCCACAGAAGACGTTCAAGGTTCAACACACTGAGCGGTGCATTAAGGACATAAGCCTTCTACTGTCTGCATAAATGCTACTATCAACTTTCAACTAATTTTTCTCTAGGAACATATCTAAACAGTAGAACTGATGCACGAGCTACGACATAATTTGCGAAGACCTTTTGACTATGTTCAGGATAATTAAGTTCATCTTATGAACTCCCACTCAGATAGACATCCCTCTAGTCATCTAAGTGATACATGATCCGAATCAACTAGGTCGTGTCCGATCATCACGTGAGACGGACTAGTCATCATCGGTGAACATCTCATGTTGATCGCATCTTCTCTACGACTCATGTCCGACCTTTCGGTCCTCCGTGTTCCGAGGCCATGTCTGTACATGCTAGGCTCGTCAAGTTAACCTAAGTGTTTCGCATGTGTTCCGAGGCCATGACTGTACATGCTAGGCTCATCAACACCCGTTGTATTCAAACCTAAGAATCTATCACACCCGATCATCACGTGGTGCTTCGAAACGACGAACTTTCGCAACGGTGCACAGTTAGGGAGAACACTTCTCTTGAAATTTTAGTGAGGGATCATCTTATTTAAGCTACCGTCGTTCTAAGCAAATAAGATGTATAAACATGATAAACATCACATGCAATCAAATAGTGACATGATATGGCCAATATCATATTGCTCCTTTTGATCTCCATCTTCGGAGCTCCATGATCATCATCGTCACCGGCATGACACCATGATCTCCATCATCATGATCTCCATCATTGTGTCTCCATGAAGTTGTCTTGCCAACTTATTACTTCTACTACTATGGCTACCGGTTAGCAATAAAGTAAAGAAATTGCATGGCGTTGTTCAATGACACGCAGGTCATACAATAAATAAATACAACTCCTATGGCTCCTGCCGGTTGTCATACTCATCGACATGCAAGTCGTGATTCCTATTACAAGAACATGATCAATCTCATACATCACATATCATTCATCACATTCTTCTTGGCCATATCACATCACATAGCATACCCTGCAAAAACAAGTTAGACGTCCTCTATTGTTGTTTGCATGTTTTACGTGGCTGCTATGGTTTTCTAGCAAGAACGTTTCTTACCTACGCAAAAACCACAACATGATATGCCAATTGCTATTTACCCTTCATAAGGATCCTTTTCATCAAATCCGATCCGACTAAAGTGGGAGAGACAGACATCCGCTAGCCACCTTATGCAACTAGTGCATGTCAGTCGGTGGAACCAGTCTCATGTAAGAGTACGTGTAAGGTCGGTCCGGGCCACTTCATACCACAATGCCGCCGAATCAAGATTGGACTAGTAACGGTAAGCATATTGAACAAAATCAACGCCCACAACTACTTTGTGTTCTACTCGTGCATAGAAACTACGCATAGACCTAGCTCATGATGCCACTGTTGGGGAACGTAGCAGAAATTCAAAATTTTCTATGCATCACCAAGATCAATCTATGGAGAAGTCTACCAACGAGGGAAGGAGAGTGCATCTACATACCCTTGTAGATCGCTACGCGGAAGCGTTCAAGAGAACATGGTTGATGGAGTCGTACTCGTCGTGATCCAAATCACCGATGATCCTAGTGCCGAACGGACGGCACCTTCGTGTTCAACACACGTACAGCCCGGTGACGTCTCCTACGCCTTGATCCAGCAAGGGGAGAAGGAGAGGTTGGGGAAGACTCCATCCAGTAGCAGCACGACGGCGTGGTGGTGGTGGAGGAGCGTGGTACTTCAGCAGGGCTTCGCCAAGCACCGCAAGAGACGAGGAGGGAGAGGGGTAGGGCTGCGCCAAGAAGGAGAGGAACTCATCTGTTGGCACCCCCAAGTCCTCAAGTATATATAGGGGAGAGGGAGGGGTGCGCCCCACCTAGGGTTCCACCCTAGGGGCGGCGGCCAGCCCCAATCCCATCTAGGGTGGCGGCCAAGTGGAGGGGGAGAGGGAGGCGCACCAGGCATGGGCCTTAAGGCCCATCTGCCCTTAGGGTTTGCCCCCTCTTCCCCTTAGGCGCATGGGCCTTGGTGGGGAGGCGCCCCAGCCCACTTAGGGGCTGGTCCCTTCCCACTATTGGCCCATGTAGGCCTCCGGGGCTGGTGGACCCACTTGGTGGACCCCCGGACCCCTCCGGTGGTCCCGGTACACTACCGGTGATGCCCGGAACACTTCCGGTGGCCAAAACCATACTTCCTATATATTAATCTTTACCTCCGGACCATTCCGGAACTCCTCGTGACGTCCGGGATCTCATCCGGGACTCCGAACAACATTCGGCAACCACGTATATCTATTCCCTATGACCCTAGCGTCATCGAACCTTAAGTGTGTAGACCCTACGGGTTCGGGAGTCATGCAGACTTGGCCGAGATAACTCTCCGGCCAATAACCAACAGCGGGATCTGGATACCCATGTTGGCTCCCACATGTTCCACGATGATCTCATCGGATGAACCACGATGTGGAGGATTCAATCAATCCCGTATACAATTCCCTTTGTCTAGTGGTACGATACTTGCCCGAGATTCGGTCATCGGTATCCCGATACCTTGTTCAATCTCGTTACCAGCAAGTCTCTTTACTCGTTCCGTAACACATCATCCCGTGATCAACTCCTTGGTCACATTATGCACATTATGATGATGTCCTACCGAGTGGGCCCAGAGATACCTCTCCGTTTACACGGAGTGACAAATCCCAGTCTCGATTCGTGCCAACTCAACAGACACTTTCGGAGATACCTGTAGTGTACCTTTATAGCCACCCAGTTATGTTGTGACATTTGGCACACCCAAAGTATTCCTACGGTATCCGGGAGTTGCACAATCTCATGGTCTAAGGAAATGATACTTGACATTAGAAAAGCTTTAGCATACGAACTACACGATCTTTGTGCTAGGCTTAGGATTGGGTCTTGTCCATCACATCATTCTCCTAATGATGAGATCCCATTATCAACGACATCCAATGTCCATGGTCAGGAAACTGTAACCATCTATTGATCAACGAGCCAGTCAACTGGAGGCTTACTAGGGACATGGTGTTGTCTATGTATCCACACATGTATCTGAGTTTCCTATCAATACAATTCTAGCATGGATAATAAACGATTATCATGAACAAGGAAATATAATAATAACCAATTTATTATTGCCTCTAGGGCATATTTCCAACAATAGCTTAGTTTCTTGTTGCATTCTAGATGGCACCGTGCTGTTAATCGCAGATTTGTGCCATTATTGTTTTCCTTGCCATTTGCAAACCGTGCATCCGATTCTGGTGATCTTTATATCGATTTCGACCGAAATCATCTCATCTTTCCAGCGGCATGATTGGTTTGCTAAGTTGATGCCTTGTTCATCCTTTTCCTTCCGGAGCACGCACATGCATTGCATATCACATCTCGCATATCATGCCATGTTTTGCATCATGTTGTTTGTGCATTGCACCGTGATTGATTGTTGGCCCTTTGCTTGTGTTCTTGCTTTGGGTAGAGCCGGGAGACGAGTACGTGATCGAGGAACCTGTTGAGTACACTTACGAGGATCAAGTCTTCGTCAACTCTGAAAACTTTGCAGGCAAGATGACCATACCCTCGAAATCACTTCTATCTTTGCTTGCTTAGTTGTTCGCTCTATTGCTATGCCGCAATACCTACCACTTGCTATATCATGCCTCCCATATTGCCATGTCAAGCCTCTAACCCACCTTTCCTAGCAAACCGTTGTTTGGCTATGTTACCGCTTTGCTCAGCCCCTCTTATAGCATTGCTAGTTGCAGGTGAAGTTGAAGTTTGTTCCTTGTTGGAACATGGATATTGTTGGGATATCATTATTATATCTGGTTTACTTTAATGCATCTATATACTTGGTAAAGGGTGGAAGGCTCGGCCTTATGCCTGGTGTTTTGTTCCACTCTTGCCGCCCTAGTTTCCGTCATATCGGTGTTATGTTCCTTGATTTTGCGTTCCTTACATGGTTGGGTGATAATGGGAACCCCTCGATAGTTCGCCTTGAATAAAACTACTCCAGCAAGGCCCAACCTTGGTTTTACCATTTGCCACCTAAGCCTTTTCCCTTGGGTTCTGCGGACTCAAGGGTCATCTTTATTTTAAACCCCCGGGCCAGTGCTCCTCTGAGTGTTGGTCCAAACTAGAGCACCATGCGGGACCGTCCCTTGGCAACTTGGGTTATGTTGGTTCTTGTACGCTTAGCTTATCCGGTGTGCCCTAAGAACATGATATGTGTAGCTCCTATCGGGATGTGTCGGCACAGCGGGTGGTCTTGCTGGTCTTGTTTTACCATTGTCGAAATGTCTTGTAACCGGGATTTCGAGTCTGATCGGGTCTTCCTGGGAGAAGGAATATCCTTCTTTCACCATGAGAGCTTGTGATGGGCTAAGTTGGGACACCCGTGCAGGGTTTTGAACTTTCGAAAGCCATGCCCACGGTTATGGGCAGATGGGAATTTGTTAATATCCAGTTGTAGAAAACCTGACACTTAACTTAACTAAAATGAATCAACCGCGTGTGTAGCCGTGATGGTCTCTTTTCGGAGGAGTCCGGAAGAGAACATGGTCTCGTGTTATGCTTGAACGTAAGTAGCTTCAGGATCACTTCTTGATCACTATTAGCTTCTCGACCGTGCTTTGCTTCTCTTCTCACTCTCTTTTGCGTAAGTTAGCTACCGTATATGCTAGTGCTTGCTGAAGCTCCACCTTACTACCCCTTTCCTTCCTTTAAGCTTAAATAGTCTTGATCGCAAGGGTGTGAGATTGCTGAGTCCCCGTGACTCACAGATACTTCCAAATAGATACAGGTGCCGATGATGCCAGTGCAGGGGACGGTACCGAACTCAAGTGGGAGTTCGACGAGGATTCGGGTCATTACTATGTTTCTTTTCCGGATGATCAGTAGAGGAGCCCAGTTGGGGCGATCGGGGATCTAGCATTTGGGGTTGTCTTTCTTTATTTTTGTTCCGTGTAGTCGGACCTTGATTGTATTCTGGATGACGTATGTTATATTTATGTATTGTGTGAAGTGGCGATTGTAAGCCGACTCTTTATCCCTTTCTTATTCAGTACATGGGATGTGTAAAGATTGCCCCTCTTGCGACATGCCTACCATGCGGTTATGCATCTAAGTCGTGCTCCGACATGTGGGAGATATATATACATAGCCGCATCGTGGGTGTTACAAGTTGGTAATCAGAGCCTTCCCCGACTTAGGAGCCTCCTGCTTGATCCAATCGCTGACGTTGTTGAATCTAGTAAAAAATGTTTTGAGTCTTAGGATTATATATATCGGAGAGTAGGATTCTTTTTACTCCCCTGTCCCTTCATCGCTCTGGTGAGGCCTCCTGACATAGAGTTTTGACTCTTCTCTCCTCAAATTTCACTAAAAAAAATTTAGGATCACGCGGGTATCTTGGAATCATTTCGATGGTTTTGTGACGAGAACATTGTTCTTGGTGCCTCCTGACATTTAGGGGTTGTGGGCTTGTGGCAGTGTCCCGGGGAGTTGAGCTCCGAGGTGTTGTCATTACAATTTTATCGTTGCAATTCTGGAATACCTGAGTTCGCCGACATCGAAAATCTCCTTGATGCAGTTGTTGTCGACGCCACCCAGTACTGAGGCAGGAGTTCGGGAGTATTGCCATAACTCGTATAACGGATGCTTTGAGGTAAATGATTTCCGAAGGTTTCTTGGTTATGTGTTGAAGGATGGATACAACTGGATGTAGGATTTGTCAGTTTTGGGTGAGATATTATGATTCCCCTGTATCCCCAACACCTGATTGCATAACCAGAAAGTTTCGGGAGTTTTATAGGTGGGAATTTCATGTAGCTCTAGTATTTCTTCCTGCAGATATTTGGTTTGTGATTGGGTAATCCTTACCAATTATTTGTTCATATCCGTACCTTGTTGCTTTATTCATCTACCTTTACCTAAGTGGCTTCTCAACTTAATGGAGGTGTGATGATTTACTTTGGAATTCATTCGTTCATTCTTGTTCGAATGTTAAGGCTATGTGTTGCAATTTAGATCCATTGATTCAGCTTGAATATATGTCTTTCAAGATGCTAACGGATGTAAACCTCTTTATGATGGCTCCTCCAATGTGTCAGAATTCGGAACCTCCGCCACCACCTCCACCTCCTGAGGCATGGCAAGCTGTCATGGCAGTCACCGACGCCAACACTCAGATGCTTTTGCAACTCTTGCAAGAGTGCAACCAAGGGCAAGGCAACCAAGGAAATCAAGGCCAAGGCAACAATCAGCCTTAGTTTGCTACCCTCAATCAGTTTCCTCGCAAACCAGCCGAAGTCCTTCAGTAACTGTCTCGAGGCCACAGACGCCGATGACTGGCTCGTGGATATCTGGAAACATTTTGAGTGTAGCCATGTCAGGCCTGAGGACTTTGTCAAGTTTGCTTTGTTCCAACTCAAAGACCAAGCTGCTGAGTGGTATCAACAATACAGAGATTCCAGAGGAGGTCGTGTGATTACCTAGGATGATTTCCGCCGAGACTTCAAAGCTCACAACATTCCACAAAGTGTTGCTGAGAGTAAGCGCGAGGAGTTCCGCAATCTCAAGCAAGATAGCATGTCTGTTTACCAATACAATATCCTGTTTCAGAGGCTCGCTCACTTTGCTAAACAAGACGTCCCTGATGAAAAGAGCATGATTTATCAATTCAGAGGTGGCCTCAGAGAAGATCTGCAATTAGCTCTCGTGCTTTTTGAGCCGTCCAAGTATGATGAATTCTACAACATGGCACTAAAGCAAGAAGCTGCTCACCTCAAGTGTGATGCATCTAAGAAGAGAGTCAGGGATGCAACTCCATCTTCTTCTTCAACTCAAGTGGCAGCTAAGCAGTAGAAGTTCTGGTTGCCTCCTCCTCCTCCGTTTTGTCAGCCCTACCAGCAAAAGAGTAAAGGTGGCAACGGATCTTCCCACCCACCCAACCCAGGCTATCAGAGCAAAGCGCAGTCTCATGCTCCAAGGTCAAGTGCTCCTTATCACCGTCTGCTCTCAGAGGTTACTTGCAACAAGTGTCAGCAGAAAGGGCACTATGCAAACAAATGCTTCAACCAAAGGCACCTTCCGCCTCCTCCTCCTATGAGATCTGCCAGCAATGCAGTGGTCAAGCATAATCCCAAGTTTACAAAGGTTAACATGATGAACGCAGCTCAGGCAGAGGATTCTTCAGAAGTGATCATGGGTAACTTTCCAGTTAACTCTACTCCTGCAAAAGTTCTTTTTGACACTGGTGCATCGCATTGTTTCATGTCAAGATCATTTGTTTCAAAGCATGACTTCGTTTCGGAAATGTTGGGTAAACCCATGGGAGTGGTTTCTCCGGCCAAGTCTATGAGGGCTACCACGATGACCCCAGATGTCTCCATCAAGATGGGTGACTATAGATTTCTGTCTTCTCCAATGGTCCTTGGTGACTCGGATATTGATCTAATTATCGGCATGGACTAGCTTTCTAAGCACAAGGCTCGTCTTGATTGTGCCGCCAGGCACATTCAATTGACACACTCGTCTGAGGATGTGATCATCTATGCCGCTCAGGATGATACCATCCGACTGTTTTCTCTAAATAAGAAGGGCGAGTTGAATGCCATCTCTCAGATTCCAGTCGTTTGTGAATATCAAGACGTCTTTCCAGAAGAGCTTCCAGGAATGCCTCCTCACCGGCCAGTTGAATTCATCATCGATCTTGAGCCTGGCACGGAACCTGTTTGCAAACGTCCTTACAAGTTTGGACCAGAAGAGTTGAAGGAATTGAAGAAACAACTCGATGAACAAGAGCGTATGGGTCTGATCAGACCGAGTTCATCTCCATGGGGTAGTGGTGTTCTTTTTGTCGAGAAGAAGGATGGAACGGAACGACTCTGCGTCGACCACCATCCATTGAACAAGAAAACAATAAAGAACAAGTACCCACTTCCTAACATCAATGAGCTATTCGAGCAGCTCAAAGGTGCCCAAGTATTCTCCAAGCTTGACCTCCGTATGGGTTATCATCAGATTCACATTCGTGAACAAGATATCCCCAAGACAGCATTCAGAACAAGCTATGGTTCTTATGAATATACTGTCATGTCTTTCGGTCTTGTTCAATTCTCATCCAACATTCTCTCGCATGATGAACTTCATCTTCAACCCTTACACAAATGATTTCGTCTTGGTGTATCTTGATGATATTTTGGTCTTTTCCAAGAACAAGGAGGATCATGCCAAGCATTTGAGATTGGTACTCGACAAACTCAGAGAGCATTAATTCTATGCGAAGTTTTCAAAGTGTGAGTTCTGGATTGATGAGGTTATCTACCTCGGCTGTCGTGGAATTGTCACGGCAGATGTCCTAGTGTTAGGACTTAGTCGTGAGGCCAACGCATCTTTGTAGTAGCTTGAGAGGCGTTGAGCGGAATCGAGAGACGCAACACAAGACAAGGATTTAGACAGCTTCGGGCCCCAGGAAACATCATCCGGTAATAGCCCTACATGCTGTTTGTGGCTAGATCTCATTATGATCATGAGAGAGTCGCCGGTAAGTCGGCTCTCCTCTAGTTGTGTCTAGCCCTAGAGATTATTGCTTCTTACTTGTCCCTCTTTGGGAGCCATGCCCCTCCTTATATAAGTTAGAGGGGCGGGTTACATGTGGTGTCCTAGTAGGACTAGGACTAGTCTATCTTCTCATGCAAGTTGAATACAAGTCCGGGTCTTGCTTCCTTTGTAGGAGAATATTCCTTGTGCTTTCCTCATAAACTGGCCCACCATTAACATGAGCCGGCCTTCTGTGCCTTGGGCCTAGTCCTCTATCTGATCCGCCATCGGGGCCATCCGTGAGTCGCCAGGCTCATGAGTCGTCAGATCAGTGAGCCGCCAGACACGTAAGTCGCCAAACCTCCGGCGGGTTACTAGTGAAACGCCAAGGCCCAGCCAGGTCATCCAACCGGCCCGGTCATACCGCGGGGTATATCCCCAACATTAGCCCCAGTTTAATTTGGATTTATCCATGTTAAACTGATCCTGTAAAATAACTCAAGAACAAATTAGACAGGTTGTGCTCTGGGTTAAATATTCTAGTAAGCCGACACCTGAACATCTTTAAGTCCTTTTGTCATTTCCTTGTTGATATAAATATGTCCATAACCTCATAGAAAATCTTATTTAACTGATATGCTTCGACTTTGTCATTGCAAATAGTCTAGATACTTCTTTTTGAAAAAACCGGGTCAATGGGCCATCTTTAGAATCAATTTGCTGACATTGATCTTCTTGTAAAGAAATATAGTAAGAGATAATCCACTTGAGTCGGCCTACAAAATGCCAGCTTAAAAAATATTGGTCTTGAAATACTCATCTGACTTTCAACCGTCTTGCAGATGTAACACTTGCTGGTAATCATTACCAAAATTGTCGGATTATAAAACAGACGATGCCGGATCATGTAATTGTTGTTGATGCAGGGTTAATCTTATGATGATGCCGTGTCATAACTTTGCAGATTTCTTCACTAATAATATAATATCTGATTTGCTCAAAACTGAGAATTTAAAGTTATTCCTCCCTTATATGCATATCACCTGTAGTCCCCAAGTGTCGGGTTGTCATGCTTGCTGCAACCTGGGACTTGTAATTGCCTTATGCTCATAAAATCTTCAAGCCGTGTAGTCCCCAAGGGCCGGGTCATTATGCAATAATGAGCAGGGACTTTGTAAATATGATCATGTAAACTTGAGCACCAACGTGTAGCCCCCAAGGGCTGGCTCAGTAAGATATTACTGAGCTGGGACTTTGTATATGATTCATTGATAATAACATCATATGATGTAATTTCCACCATGGGCTTTGAACCCACATCCACAAGGTTAAGAGCTTTGTACTCTACCAACTGAATAGTGGATCTTTCAATATAATGGACCGAGGTTTGTGTACCTTGAATTTTTGACAGGAGCAAGTGGTAGCCCCCAAGGGCCGACTCATTACAATGTGATGAGTCGGGTCTTCAATAAGTTGAGCCAAAAAATGACTTTGCATTAGCCCCCAAGTGCCATGGTGCATGCTGGCAGTGACATGGGACTTTGCATGTTTGACGTAATCTCAATTTGAATAATGTAGCCCCCAAGTGTCGGGTTGTAAGCTTGCAGCAACTCAGGACTATTCCTTTCATTGTAGAATAAATCATATTCATTGATAAAACAATAGCCATTGCACTGAAGTGACTTTGAAAACCTCAATCATAATATTAGTTACTGATAACCATAATAAAAATCCAGCCATGTTGGCTATTAAATATTTGAATAACCCAGTTTGAAAACTTCAATCATTCAATATTATAATGAAAATCCAGCCAAGTTTGGCTATTTAAAGATTCAAATACCTTATCCGTTGATAAGTAAATTCGGAGTTTTAAATACTCGGCGGCTCTTGGCCGATGGCGATTTAATACCCGGCGGCTTATAGCCTTTGAGAAAATCCAGAACGGACAATCATTTTGAAGCATCAATTTTAATGATGAGGTTGGACTTAAGCATTTATATAATTCATAGTTCTGCAAATCCTGCAGAGTTTAAACAACATATGCCCTGGCGACGTAATGTCAAAAGCCAGGGCCAGCTTAAACATAATCATGTATAAACAATATCATACCTGTGATATTGAATCGTACTGTCGGCTTATGATACCTGTGTAGTAAGGGTGATAACCCAATCTTTAGATGCCAAAACTTCCAAATACTTATGATTGTCATATATGGCGAATTATCATCCAAAGTCAAGCCGGGTTAATTGAAACCACATATATGCTTCAGATATGAGCAAAAAGTCTCAAGACAAACCCAACAGACTGTTTTTAAAAAAACATAAGTCAAACAGAGAGAAAACGCGGGGCTTCTGATTCGAATATGATCAGTAAACCGGACCAAAGGGGTTAAGCTAGGATTCAAATATGATCATGTAGCCCCCAGTGGCTTTGGCATTGCGCCGATCAAGAGGGTGCCAACAGCTATGTTCTCTTTGGTTCAAATACGACCTATGTTTGAACAGGAAGCCCCCAAATGACCTTGAGAGGTTTTTAACGACCCTGATTCGAATACGATCCAAGTCGGACCCAAAAAGGGGTTAAGCTATGATTCGAAT
The DNA here is from genome assembly GCF_002162155.2 of Triticum dicoccoides. Classification (NCBI taxonomy): domain Eukaryota; kingdom Viridiplantae; phylum Streptophyta; class Magnoliopsida; order Poales; family Poaceae; genus Triticum; species Triticum dicoccoides. The sequence continues at coordinate 704,017,138 of NC_041392.1, read as the reverse complement.
ACGATCAAGAAGCCCCCTAGTGGATTTGGCATTGCGCCGATCAAGAGGGTACCGATAGTTGTGTTCTCTTTGGTTCGAATATGACCTATGTTTGAGCAAGAAGCCCCCAAATGACCTTGAGAGGTTTTTAATGACCCTGATTCGAGTACGATCCAAGTCGGACCCAAAAGGGGTTAAGCTAGATTCAAATATAATCAGCCCCCAATGGTCTTTTGAAGCAGGGTACCTATGTTTGAGTTGTGCTTTGCAACAGACTCTCTTTGGTCCCTTAGTTTTTCTGAGAACTCGAACTTGCGAGAGATTAATTCTTTTTAAACCGGATATTTGAAAGCTTCAAAACTTTGTGGGATATGGATTGTTCTTGAGCCGGATGTTGGAACTGGATTTGAGAGTTTAAAAACTTTGTAAGAGACAAATTTACCTTGAGCCGGATGTTTGAGCCGGATTTGAGAGCTTCAAAACTTTGCGGGAGAGAGATGTCTCTTGAACCAGATTTTAAGCCGGAATCTTTATTTTGAACCGACAATTTTCTGACGGCCTTTATATTTTCATCAATTTAGCAGCAGCCTCCGGGACCGGTTATCTTTCCCTCCATCATCCTGGTTTGCTGAAACTGGCAAGATTTGCTGAGGCATACCGAGTCATACCATTGTAGCCCCCGAGTCTTAAGACGACTCGAGGAGCTGTCTTGATATTCTCCATATTTGACCGTGATATAAACCGGTATGAGTCATTCAACATCTCAGTAACATAACTTGTCCTGCACTGTAGAACTTGCAAGCCAGAGTTATTGCTCTTTTAAAGAAAACAATATGTAATATAAAAATGTACTGGATGGATTCACCTGATGTGTCAGGTCAGTAATTATCACCGCGGAGTTGATGATCACCATGGTGAAGCTGAAATCAACCACGGTCGAGTCGGCCACGGGAGCAGATGGATGATCCGGCCACGACGTTGTAAGCCGGTGCAGACGGGGAGAGCCGGCAGCGGCGTTGTAAGCCAGTGCGGACAAGAGAGTCGTCTGCCGCATTGGAAACAACAAATACGCAGGCAATTCGGCCATGTGCACGGACTATGAGTCAGTCGCGTGTGTTGATGTAGTGGGGGTGGCAACTTGTGCAGGATGAGCGCTAGTGCAATAATATTTGCTCACGCCCCTTTTGCGACACCTTTTTGTAAAGAACAATGGTCCTACGGAAAAATATCATAGACCAAGTAACTGTTCTTTGATACAAATAATATAAGTTAATGAAACAAACTTAGATGAATATCACCTGATTCGTCCGGACAACAGATGAGTCGGCCGCGACACTGTAAGCCGGTGCGGACGGGCGAGTCAACTCCAGACATGCTATATATTCATGACACATCCATCATTATTAAGGGAACAATTGTCCTGATTGTTTTATCAAGAATTTGTTAACCGTAGGGTTGCAGCAACAATGACCGAAGTGGTGGCTTAAAGCGCGGCACCGGGCGGCTTAGAAAGGATCCACCGGGTCATGTTTGACCCCTTTTGACCATGGATACTGGAGATCCAAAGTATATCAAACGTGTGATGTAGCTCCTCTGAGCAGCTGGTTGCTTTGACAGTCCAACTTTTCATGGACAGCCGGTCCCCTGTTCTTCTCTTCTCTCCTTAGCAGCAATGGAGTGTGGCAGTGAAAACAGGGCCGGAGGCCGGCATGGGCGACAAGCCGGCGGGCATCTTGAACGTGGGAGACGGCAGCCAGCCGGCGTGAACGACTCTCTGGACAGCGGAGGCGGGTCAGCCCAAAGTAGCAGAGCAAAAGGGGAGGAGCGAGGTTGGCCATCTTCAGAAGAGTCCGGCGATGAAGCGAGGTCAGCGGGCAGAATGAGGCGCGCCAAGCCGGCTGGACCAACGCAGATGTGAAGAAGCAACGAGACGGGCTCGAGCCGGGGGAGATACCCGCGACAGGGCGGGTGCTCGGAGTAGGGAGGTGCTGGTGAGTCAGTTCAGTAGGGGGGAGCAAGGCAGCGCAGACTCAGAGGGAGACCCGGCCAGGTACCCGTCGTCCAGGGTGCCGCGATGCGAAGCAGGGCAGCTCGAGGTTTGGAGGCGCGCCGGCGTTGTGGAAACAAGTGGCAGAGGCGGGTCAACGATACGGCAGGAAAACGCCGCTGCGACAGGGCGAGAGCACAACCAGGTGAAAGTGGGTGTCCCTCGCAAAAGCCTGGCGCGGCACGGACGGAGACGCCGGGCGACTCAGAACAACGGAGTAAACAGTGTTCGGCCAAGCAAAACCGGAGGAGACTTTGAAGCCGGGGCGGCCTGGCACACCGGTGTGACCGCAGGGGTGGCTCCAAAGGATCTGCGAAGGCGATGGCAGGTCCTGGCCACGATTCGACTGGGCAATTCGAGCAGACTGGTGCCGGGGGCCGGCTCAATGCGGTATGCCCATGGCAGAGATGAAGGCGACGGTGTGACATCAAGACGGGGCCTGGTTAGTGAAGGCGGCTTGGGTGCGGGGTCGCGCGGGGACAACCCAATATCCTCTTGGTGGTTCAGAACGAGGTTGAAGCGACCGCGGAGTCTGAATCTTCTCCGGGTCATCACCCTAAAATCCCAAAAAACGAGCTTGCGTCAGAGACAAACTTTGAGGACGGCAAGGCGGATTTTCCGCCGTAATTGAGGTGCTCGGGGCTTAGCAGGGGAGTGGCAATGATGACCCGGCGGAGGCCGGCGGGTTGTGACAGAGGCGGAGTCCAGCGGCGGGCGACTCGCGTGTGGCTCCAGCGGAGGCCGGCGGACAGGGCCGGCTCAAGGCGCGGGGCGTCTCGACGGAGTATCTCAGACGGCGGCGAGCTGGTGAAGGCAGAGCCACGGCAGAGCTCATCCGCTCAACGCGAGGGTTTGGCGAGGCGACTTAAAAACTGTGGGTTCGGCCGGCTCGAGGATGAAGGCAGCGTCTCGAAGCCAAGGCGATTTGGCGACTCGGTAGTCCGGTGAAGCCTTGGACCATGCGACTTGTGGCATTGAAGATGAAATCCTCCTCCGAGTCGTAGTCATCCCTTTTTTATTCCCAAACCATAATCTTCTCGTGGATAGCAAAACAACTTTATCTTGACCCCACATGGATGACATCAAGCCCCCACCTAGCCCCGGTCAAACCTGTGGAAACCGTGGATGGGTAATCTTGCGTGAAGTTTGGATCACCAAACCCTTGAGAAGTCAAAACGGATCCGCTGCTGTAGATGCAATTTTCTTCACACGTAGTTTTCCTTCGATCCAGAAAACACAGGGCTTGAAGCGACTCGGCGGTGGTGTAGGAAACATCGCCGGCTGTCAACTTCTTGGCAACTTGCAGTAGTGAACCGATCGCAGCCCTAAATCCTTTTAAACCTTAAATCTCACAAATCTTGAAATCTGGATTGCTGAACTTGATACTGATGTAAATTCTTTTAAACCAGCTCTTCTCATCCAAAAAATTGCGAGTCCTTCGATCCCTAAAAGAGATCCCTCCAAGAACTCAACACCACCGTGCGCAGGCCTCACGGTGGGCGCCAACTGTCGTGGAATTGTCACGACAGATGTCCTAGTGTGAGAACTTAGTCGTGAGGCCAACATATCTTTGTAGTAGCTTGAGAGGGGTTGAGCAGAATCGAGAGACGCAACAAAAGACAAGGATTTAGACAGCTTCGGGCCCCAGGAAACATCATCCGGTAATAGCCCTACATGCTGTTTATGGCTAGATCTCATTATGCTCATGAGCGAGTCGCCGGTAAGTCGGCTCTCCTCTAGTTGTGTCTAGCCCTAGAGATTATTGCTTCTTACTTGTCCCTCTTCGGGAGCCCTGCCCCTCCTAATATAAGTTAGAGGGGCGGGTTACATGTGGAGTCCTAGTAGGACTAGGACTAGTCTATCTTCTCTTGCAAGTTGAATATAAGTCCGGGTCTTGCTTCCTTTGTAGGAGAATATTCCTTGTGCTTTCCTCATGAACCGGCCCACCATTAACATGAGCCGGCCATCTAGGCCTTGGGCCTAGTCCTCTATCTGACCCGCCGTCGGGGCCATCCGTGAGTCGTCAGGCTCATGAGTCGTCAGATCAGTGAGCCACCACAGACGTAAGTCGCCAAACCTCCGGCGGGTTACCAGTGAAACGCCAAGTCCCAGCCGGGTCATCCAACCGGCCGGGTCCACTAGTAGAAACCAGGGCTTTGGTCCAGGCCGGGTCAGCCCATTAGTCCTGGTTTAGTCCAGAACCGGGACCAATGGGGGCATTGGACCCGGTTCGTGAGGGCCGGCCGGGCCACGTGGGCCATTGGTCCCGGTTCATCTGGACCTTTTGGTCCCGGTTGGTGGGACAAACTGGGACTAATGGGCCTCGCTCCTAGCCCACCACCATTGGTCCCGGTTGGTGGCTTGAACCGGGACCAAAGGCTCCCCTTTAGTCCCGGTTCATGCCACCAACCGGGACCAATGAGGTGCCTATATATACCCCCTCGCGTAAGAGCAAAGCACACTGCTCTGTTTTTTTCTGGCCGAGGGGGAGAGGGCTTGGTGGTTCTCTAGCTCACCTCCTATGCACATAAGGTGTTCTATGGAATGCCCGAGCCACACTACTTAAGCTTTCTCCTCTCCAAGGTCGACCTCCAAGCTCCATTTTCCACAATATTTGTCTAGGTTTAGCGGTCTGTCATGCCCCGTCCCCGTCTTCACCGCCGTCGATCACCCGCGCCGAGCTCATAGCTGGCACCACCGTGGTGAGCCTCTTGTTCTTATATTCTTTCTGAAAGAAAAAAATATTCTTACTTGTATGTTTACATAGATACTTGTATTATTTTCTTACTTTTATTATTGCATCTTATATAGTGCGATGGTTTTGGTATCCGCCCCCGTCGGCCCTCGTCCTGTCTATGATTCGGATGTGGTATATATATTATCTTTATAACTATTGGTTCATTTATTGTTTATGAAAATTATGCCGACCAACGTGACATAGATTTTATTTATGTAGGATGTATGTGAATGGGAAATGCCAACCGACCCTATTGTCGAGAGGTTAAATTTAGTTGAAGAAGAAAACAATTTGTTGAAGGAAAAAATAAAAAGAAATTGAGGAGGAGAAGATGATATTGGAGTTGCATGTTGCGGATGTCGTCGATGATCACAAGATCAAGATGGATGCAATGCGCTTGAACATTAGAAAGATTAGAAAATATGCCATTCATACCGAGGCTTGGTATCATTATGCCGTTGGATCAATTGTTACCTTGGTTGCGATTATGATCGCATTTGTTTTCGCATTGAAATGTTTTACATAGTTTCAATATATGATTTAATTAATTAGATGCTCTGGAGAGCTATATGTTGTTAGATGAGAACTATGTATGCACTTTGGTTTTAATGTGATGATGAACTTCTATTAATTTGGACACTTAATTATATATAATGCACGCAGATGAACCGACAATGGATGCACGGTGACAGACAAACCTGCGAGTACATTAAGGGCGTGCATGAGTTTCTCGATGCGGCTGAGGCAAACAAGCAGAATGGTTTTATGTGTTGTCCATGCACTGAATGTGGAAATACGAGGTCTTACTCTAACCGGAAAATCCTTCACTCCCACCTGATTTACAAGGGTTTCATGCCACACTATAATGTTTGGACGAGGCACGGAGAAATAGGGGTTATGATGGAAGACGGCAAAGAAGAAGAGTATGATGACAACTATGTGCCCCCTGAATACGGTGATGCTGCAACGGGGGGAGCTAGTGAAGATCAAGAGGAACCAGACGATGTGCCCAATGATGCTGCAACGGGTGAAGCTGCTGAAGATTAAGAAGAACCAGACGATGTGCCTGATGATGATGATCTCCGCCGGGTCATTGTCGATGCAAGGACGCAATGCGAAAGTCAAAAGGAGAAGCTGAAGTTCGATCGCATGTTAGAGGATCACAAAAAAGGGTTGTACCCCAATTGCGAAGATGGCAACACAAAGCTCGGTACCATACTGGAATTGCTGCAGTGGAAGGCAGAGAATGCTGTGGCTGACAAATGATTTGAGAAGCTACTGAAAATATTGAAGAAGAAGCTTCCAAAGGATAACGAATTGCCCGACAGTACATACGCAACAAAGAAGGTCGTACGCCCCCTAGGATTGGAGGTGGAGAAGATACATGCATGCCCTAATGACTGCATCCTCTACCGCGGTGCATACAAGGATCTGAACGCCTGCCCGGTATGCGGTGCATTGCGGTATAAGATCAGACGAGATGACCTTGGTGAAGAAGGTGAATTGGGACAGGGCATTAGTACCAACCCTTTAGTCCCGGTTCAGGAACCGGGACAAAAGGCCCTTACGAACGGGGACAACAAGCCCTTTTTCTACTAGTGGTCATACCGCAGGGTATATACCCAACATTGGCCATATCATCTCAGCCAAGGGCATAGCTGTTAATCCTGAGAAGGTGTCTGCAATTGTGAATTGGGAACCACCTCAGAATGTCAAACAGTTACGCAACTTTCTTGGGCTTGCAAGCTATTGTCGAAGATTCGTTGAGAATTTCTCTAATATCGCAAAGCCTCTTTCCAACCTTCTCCAGAAGCATGTCAAGTATGTCTGGACGCCTGAATGTGACGTGGCTTTCAATACTCTCAAAGAGAAGTTAGTCACAACTCCTGTTTTGACTCCTCCCAATGAATCCAAACCATTCGAAGTTTCCTATGATGCCTCCCTGCAAGGTCTCGCTGCTGTGTTAATGCAAGAGAAGAAAGTTGTGGCCTATACCTCTCGTCAGTTGAAGCCCAACGAAAAGAACTACCCCACTCATGACCTCGAGTTGGCGGCAGTTGTCCATGCTCTATTAACGTGGAGACATCTCTTGTTGGGAAGGAAAGTGGACATCTTCACTGATCATAAGAGCCCCAAGTACATCTTCACTCAACCCAACCTCAACCTCAGGCAGACTCGTTGGGCCGAAATGATTCAAGAATACAATCCGAATGTTGAATATACTCCAGTCAAGGCCAATGTCATCGCAGATGCTTTGAGTAGGAAGGCTTACTGCAACAGCTTAATTCTCCAGCCCTTTCAACCGGATCTTTGTGAAGCTTTCCACAAACGGAATCTCCAAGTTGTTCCTCAAGGCTTTTTTGCCAACCTCCAAGTCTCTCCTACTTTGGAAGAACAAATTCGTGAGGCACAACTTCTTGAGGCCATGGTGAAGAAGGTGAAAAATGGGATTGCCAAGAGTCAAACCAAATACAAGTGCCATCGCCTTGATGACAAAGATAGTCTATTCTTCGAGGATCGAATTGTGGTTCCTAAAGGGGATCTACGAAAAGTCATTACGAACGAGGCTCACAATTCCCTCCTATCCATTCATCTTGGAAGTACGAAGTTGTACCATGACCTCAAGTAGTCGTATTGGTGGACTCAAATGAAGCGAGAAATTGCTCAATTCGTGAATGAATGTGATGTCTGCAGAAGAGTGAAAGCAGAACACCAACGACCAGCTAGTCTCCTCCAACCTCTTGCCATTCTAGATTGGAAGTTTGATCATATTGATATGGACTTCGTGACTGGATTTCCCAAGTCCAAAAGTGGAAATGATGCTATCTTTGTTGTCATCGACAAGCTTAGAAAAGTGGCTCATATCAAAGAATCTATCACAACAGCTCAGCTGGCAGAGCTATACACCTCCAGGATTGTCTCTTTGCACGGCATTCCACATTTGATATCTTCAGATCGTGGAAGTATCATCACTTCTAAGTCCTAAGACTCCTTTCAGAAGGCCATGGGCACCAACATTCGCTTCAGCACAACCTTCAATCCTCAAACTAGTGGACAAGTCGAGCGAGTCAATCAAATCCTTCAAGATATGCTCAGGGCTTGTGTCATTTCCTTCAGTATGAAGTGGGAAGATTGTCTTCCATATGCCGAGTTCTCCTACAACAACAGCTTCCAAGCGAGTTCGGGCAAGGCCCCATTCGAGATTCTCTATGGCAGAAAGTGTCGTACTCCTCTTCATTGGTCAGAGACCGGTGAACGCCAACTTCTTGGCAATGACTTAATCACAGAAGCTGAAGAAATGTGTAAAGTCATCCGTGAAAATCTCAAAGCCGCGCAATCGTGCCAGAATAGTTACTATGATAGCAAGCACCGCGATTTGCCTTTCGAGATCGGTGACCATGTCTACCTCCACGTCTCTCCAATGAAAGGTACTCGTCGCTTCAATAGCAAAGGGAAGCTTGCCCCTAGATACGTGGGTCCTTTCAAGATCATTGGCAAAAGAGGCGATCTCGCCTATCAACTTGAGCTTCCATCCAACTTCGCAAACGTGCATGATGTGTTTCACGTGTCACAGATTTGCAAGTACTTCAAGACTCCCGAGCGCACCATCAACTTCGAAGAGATTGATCTCCAGGAAGACCTGTCTTATCATCAGCATCCCGTGGCTATTCTTGAACAAACCGAGCGCAAGACTCGCGACAAGTCTATCAAATTCCTAAAAGTTAAGTGGTCACACCATTCCGACCGAGAAGCCACCTGGGAACGCGAGAACCACCTCCGTCCCGAATATCCGGAGTTCTTTCAGTCTTAGATCTCGGGACGACATCCTTTCGTAGTGGTGGAGTGTTGTAATGCCCCGGATGTAATTTGCCATAATTGTACTTCGACTCTTGCCATTTTGGCTTTAAGTTATGAGATTCCCTTCGTAGTTGGGTTTTGTCTTTGTTTTGTATTTTTTTCATATCATGCATGTCATATCATGTCATTATGTGCATCGCATTTGCATCCGTGGTCGTCTCATGCATCCGAGCATTTTCCCCGTTGTCTGTTTCGCAATCCGACACTCCTACGTGCACCGGCGTGCCCCTTTCGTCTCTTTTCGTGAGAGGGTGTTAAACATTCTTGGAATGGACCGAGATTTGCCAAGCGGCCTTGGTACACCACCGGTAGACCGCCTATCAAATTTCGTGCCATTTGGAGTCCGTTTGATACTCCAACGGTTAACCGGGTAACCGGAAAGGCCTCTTGTGTGTTGCAGCCCAACACCCCTTTAAAACGGCCCAAAAACCCATCCAAACCACTCCTACGTCCTCCACCGTCGGATCACGATCGCGTGGGCAAAAACTACACTCCATTTGGACAATCCTACCTCCTACGTATAAATATGTGCCCCTCCCGGATTTTTCGCGCGGTCTAACCCTAGCTTCACCCTCCACCGCCGACGGACATGCCCGGGCGGAGCCGGACGCGCCCGCCACCGCCCCCCGACCAATCGGGGCGTGCCAAGTGGCGCCGCACCCACTTCCCTGCCAAAGCCCGTCGGGCCCGCCTCCGGCCCCCGCGGCCCGTTGGCCACGCCCCGCCGCCAGCGCGTCTCTTCGCCGCCCGCGCCCCCGCGCGAGGTGTCGCGCCGCCCCGCGCCTTCCTCCACCGCCCGCACCGCGCCTGCGCCGCCTCGCCGCCGGCCTCGTCGTCCGCCGCCGTGCGCCGCTCCCCGCCGCCCGCGCCGCGTCTTCCTCCTGCACCTCGCCGCCGACCCCGTCTCCGACCGGATCCGGCGAGGAGCCAGCCGGTTCCACTCCGGCGACCATCGCCTCCCTCTTCTCCGGCAAGTCCGGCGACGAACCCCGGCGATCTTCGTAATCCGTGCCAAGAACAAACCCTAGATCTGGACCCGGAGGTTGACCCGATTTTTCGTCCAAATCCTTTTCTGCATTATTTTGTGCCCATGTTCATTGCATCATAACATCATGACCGCAGCTCCGTTTCATGCACATGATATATCAAAATGTTCATCATGACGTGCTCTTCATTTGGGTCCATTGTGGCATGCTTGTTTGAGTCCATCTTGATGCCCAAATCACCAATGCAAGAGTGCTATAAAATGTTAGCTCCTGTTACTTATTAGTTTAGGGTGATTTGTTATTTTTGCCACATTTGTTGTGTGCTGCATATGGGCATGATCTCAACATGTGTTTTCGTCTATGGCATGCCATCTTTACAGGGGTGCTTGCCATGTATTTTTGTGATCTTTGTGGTGACTACCACAAGCATGCAAAGTAGCCGTCATGTTATTGCTGATTTCAGGGACTTAGGATTTTACTAAGTCATTTCCCTGCTGTTATTTTTATGCCATGTAAACATGACGCTACAGTGAGATCCATGCTTATCTTGAGTTGCTTCAGTAAGGATGATTTGGACATATGGTTGTGATCTATCCATCCATGCCTCTGTTTGCAATTATGAAGTTCCCTAGCATGTCTTAATTTTGCTCTACTTTTGCTATAAAATATTCCTGGCAGATTGTTTACATGTTAATCAATTTTGCCATGGTTGTTGTAGTTGATCCAAGCATGCTATGAACTTGCTCTGGCCATGGTTAGCTTCATGAACATGTCTTCTTGCTGATGCTATGCTTAGTTTGTCATGCAAGGGTTTGCGATAAGTGATTTGAGCTCGCAGAGATGCCTTCATAATTTTGTTTATGCCATGCTTAGTTTTCTGCTAAGTCTGAAATCATTAATAAAACTTGCTATGTTTACATGGGTGCCATCATATCTTTTGTGCCTTTTTGGCTCATGATCAGTAAGGGACTTTTGTCATATTGCCATGTCAAGCCTCTAACCCACCTTTCCTAGCAAACCGTTGTTTGGCTATGTTACCGCTTTGCTCAGCCCCTCTTACAGTGTTGCTAGTTGCAGGTGAAGTTGAAGTTTGTTCCTTGTTGGAACATGGATATTGTTGGGATATCATTATTATATCTTGTTTACTTTAATGCATCTATACTTGGTAAAGGGTGTTTTGTTGCACTCTTTCCGCCCTAGTTTCCGTCATATCGGTGTTATGTTCCCTGATTTTGCGTTCCTTACATGATTGGGTGATAATGGGAACCCCTTGACAGTTCGCCTTGAATAAAACTCCTCCATCAAATGCCCAACCTTGGTTTTATCGTTTGCCACCTAAGCCTTTTCCCTTGGGTTCCGCGGACTCAAGGGTCATCTTTATTTTAAACCCCCGGGCCAGTGCTCCTCTAAGTGTTGGTCCAAACTAGAGCACCGTGCGGGACCGTCCCTTGGCGACTTGGGTTATGTTGGTTCCTGTATGCTTAGCTTACCCGGTGTACCCTAAGAACGAGATATGTGCAGCTCCTATCGGGATTTGTCGGCACAGCGGGTGGTCTTGCTGGTCTTGTTTTACCATTTTCGAAATGTTTTGTAACCGGGATTCCGAGCCTGATCGGGTCTTCCTAGGAGAAGGAATATCCTTCGTTGACCGTGAGAGCTTGTGATGGGCTAAGTTGGGACACACCTGCAGGGTTTTGAACTTTTGAAAGTCGTGCCCGCGGTTATGGGCAGATGGAAATTTGTTAATATCCGGTTGTAGAAAACTTGACACTTAACTTAATTTAAATGAATCAACCGCGTGTGTAGCCGTGATGGTCTCTTTTCGGTGGAGTCCGGGAAGAGAACACGGTCTCGTGTTATGCTTGAACGTAAGTAGCTTTAGGATCACTTCTTGATCACTATTAGCTTCTCGACCGTGCTTTGCTTATCTTCTCGCTCTCTTTTGCATAAGTTAACCACCATATATGCTAGTGCTTGTTGCAGCTCCACCTTACTACCCCTTTCCTTCCTTTAAGCTTAAATAGTCTTGATCGCGAGGGTGTGAGATTGCTGAGTCCCCGTGACTCACAGATACTTCCAAACAGATGCAGGTGCCGATGACGCCAGTGCAGGGGAAGCTACCAAACTCAAGTGGGAGTTTGACGAGGATTCAGGTCGTTACTATGTTTCTTTTCCGGATGATCAGTAGAGGAGCCCAGTTGAGGCGATCGGGGGTCTAGCATTTGGGGTTGTCTTTCTTTATTTTGGTTCCGTAGTCGGACTTTGATTGTATTCTAGATGATGTATGCTATATTTATGTATTGTGTGAAGTGACGATTGTAAGCCGACTCTTTATCCATTTCTTATTCAGTACATGAGATGTGTAAAGATTACCCCTCTTGCGACATGCCTACCATGCGGTTATGCCTTTAAGTCGTGCCCCGACACGTGGGAGATATTGCCGCATCGTGGATGTTACATTCTTATTGTGGGAATAATTGTCATGCCGCTTTTTGGCAGGTTCTTGTAAGAAACTCTATCTCCTTCTTATTAAATATATGAGGCAAATCTTTTGCCTCCGTTTTAAAAGAAAAAAGATTGGCCTTAGATCACATGGAAAACCCAGCAATTCCAGTGATAATATATTCTGCAATTGAACATATAGAGTCAGTAGTTGTCTGCAATGCTCTCCTTGCAAATAAACTGTCGGATTGAACGCCTAGCACTGGAAATTCACCACTAATTTTTTCTCTCGTTTCTGGAACAAGAAGTCGAACCCATACACTGACGCTAACAGTACCGAATGGATCATGCATCTCTGTTATTTATGATTCGCTTTTTTCTCTATTAACACATGTACGTGAGTATGTCTGTAAACTGCAGAAATACACCTTCACTGCACTGTAGTATTTTGACCACCTGCCCTGCACTGACAATCGAGCCCTACCTTCTGTCATATTTTCATTAGAAATTCACCTTTCTGCCTGGATGCATTGACGTAGCCCAGCGTCACCGCACAGTTGATGAAGCTTTCGTCCAGTATCTCTACTTGTACGTGATGAAACCCAGCGTACCTCATCAATCCTGGCACCATGCGTTGCAGCAGCACAACACATGATCATGTTTGGCGAAATACTTGGACGTCTATAGCCTGGGTGTTGTTCTACTTGAGGTAGCTACCGGTGAGCCTCCAGTACTGCCGGGACATGGCCATATCGTTCAGCGTGTGAAACAGATGATTGGCACTGGCAACGTCACCACGGTGGCTGATGCCAATCTTGGAGGTGAATATGATGGCAACTCGATGTGGAAACTGGTCGACACCGCCATGGCGTGCACAGCAAATGCCGCAGTTCACAAGCGAACAATGGCTGCCATTGTGGCGCAACTGAAAGAGAGCCTTGCCTTGGAGGAACCTCGCGAGGATAGTAGCGTCAGGGGAAGCATCATGAGTACTACTGGAGCGCCGGTGTCCACATGTGGTCCATCGGCAAGATGAAGCTGCGATTTTCACACAAATGTGTTTCATTGCATAGTTGATGGGTCTCTAATCTCTTCCTATGGGATTGCAAGGTCATCATTACAACGGTTTATTCTGAATTATTTGTCATGCTAGCGCAAACTAATATTTATGTTGTGTTGTCACGTGTGGAATTCACGCAATAAGGAGATGATGAGCAATGAGCAGGTGTGGTGCTAATCCCCATACTTGTTTGTAATATAAGAATCTATGGCTTTGATTAGTATTCTAATCAGTCGGAAAGGTGGTGCAGTATAGTGATGCACTAATTTGCTTCAAGGTTGCTACCTTTGAATTACTAATTATTTTGCTTTCATCTACTACTTCCGTGAGTGCAACCTCTAAAACTTAATGTAAGACGTTTCAGTTACACAGGGAGTAGTATTTTGTCCATTTTAAGTTTGTGACTACAAGTTATGGCATTTATGGTCATGGACAACTTGCCATGTGCTTCGATCGTCTGATCGTGGTGGCCCCAGATGGTGCGACATACACGATGGAGCTTGGACCCCCTGTCAGAAGCGCAGGACGCTCTAGGTGGTGGTTGTGCTGCGTGTGCGTCGGTAGCTGTGTGTGGATGGCCTCCGGTGTCCAGATTTAGCCGTCAATCGTTGGTGGCGGCTTGGGGGTTGGTTGCTGACCTAGTGGGCGGGAGTAAAATGCACACAACGACCACATTAGGGCATCTCCGGCCGTTGGAGCCCCCAAAGACAATCGCCGGACCAAAAATAGCACTTCCTGGGGGCAAAACGTCTCCGCCGGCGCCCCCAACAGCCCGTTTTCCCAGCCATTGGTGTCCTGAGAAGAATCGTCAGGCAAAAAATGATTGGGTGGGCTAGGAAAAAGAACGCGTGGGGAAATAGGATTGGCCGTTGCTTCCATCAGCGCCTCCAAGAGCCCCCCGGCACGCTACTAAGATGATGTTGATGAATCCTTGAGTTGGGCCACACGTGTACGAATAGTGCTCGAAGCAGCACAAGGTATGATTAATGGAAAGATATAATTCTGTTAACCGAATTTGTTATACATGGACCGCACTTCCTTTTGGTCAAGTTTTGAAGGGACTTGCTATGATATGCGTAGGCCTGGATTATCTGCACAAGGGATGTAGCTTGCATAGCTGATTTTGGACTTTGTAAGACCTATCTTAGCGACCAGCAGACCCACATATCGACCAATGCGGCTGGAACAGCAGGTTACATGGACCCCGAGTATGTCTCTTTCTAATTTCTATACTATAAAACTTTTCTCACTCTTTCTCATATAGATAACTTTTATGTGCAACTAAAAAAAGATAAAAGAAAATGTGGTAAGCCACATTCAAGCCTCCTTTGGTTCATAGGATAGGAATGTTATAGGAATAGGAAGATCATAGGAAGTGAGATAACATGTATCTCAATTCCTATAAAGAAAGAGATGTCATTTGATGCATAGGATAGAAATTTTTCCATTGAGTCTTAACTAATGTTTTTTTCCTCCAAAATGTGAAGGATTGATTCCTATCTTACATATGAATAGGAATCCATTCCTGCAAACCAAAGGGCTTCAAAGGAAAATTTCCTATGCAAATCCTATCCTATAAAAATCCTATGAGATTCCTACAAACCAAAGAAGGCCTCAGTTTACCTTTCCCCGTATAACTAGTCCATTTTGCTGGGCAAAGAAAGAGAACTACTCCCTTTGTAAACAAAGTGACCTAAAACGTCTTAGATTTGTTTACAGAGGGAGTACTAAAGAGATGGCATGTCAATCAAACACCATGTCAATCAAAATATTTTAATTAATCATTCCGTTCGTACAATACTATTGCTTTTTCAAAGAACTAGAACAACTTGGAATAATTGTGCCTGAACGAAACAACTCAATGAATATGAATCAGCCGCTAGGAAAAGACCCAAGTACATTGGTATAATTGAAGCAGCCGTGCAGTTCATTGCTCTCTTTTGAGGAAAATGTGAAATGCTAGCGGAGAATCAAGGAGGATATAAATATTTAATTTATTGTCATTTAATCTGATCTTTTGCACGAGACTAGGAAAAAAATGAGTCAAGGAAGTGAGAGAGCGTGTGGATAATTTTATGGATGTTAAGTTGGGAGGTTGTTCGAACAAGAAAAGTACTGCTGGTTGTCTTGGGTTCCATCATACGAGTCTCTTTTACTTCAGCTCCTATACTCAATCAGGCCTAGCTAAATCCCTTGATTAGCACTATCAGTACTACTTAAGAAGTTTTTTGGGCCCCCTGAATTTTGGGGGGTTCCGGGGGCCTGTGCAACTGCACATGTTGCACCTGCCCATGTACGGGCCTGCTAACCAATTCCCTATCCGGCTGTAATTGAGGATAAATTTAGTTTTACTCCCTTGTGCTGCACCTAACCGAAGTCCTAAATGGATTATTGAGGATAAATTTAGTTTTACTCGCACGCCAAAAACAAGCTCCAGCCCGCCTAAATATGCTCGGTGCTTGCGTGGCCGGGTAAAACTGGCACGCCTCTTTCTCCCGCCCTCGCCTCCACCATTCCC
>NC_041392.1:703992069-704001109 GCF_002162155.2 Triticum dicoccoides | reverse complement strand
CTAGAATGGGTAACCAAGTCCCTTCCGCCATCCTGCCGGCCACCACCGCTGAAAACCACCCCCGCACCGAATAAAAGGTTGGGGATGAAAAAGTCCACTGGACTCAAGCACCGGCTCCAACCGCGGCGATGGCTGCCCGGGTGGCGACTGCCTCTCCGGCAACGGTCGGGAGCCCTCCCGCAGCTCCTGCCGAAGCAAAGAGAGCTCTAAAACTGACAATGGTGGCGGTGGCCCTCGCCGAGGCGGCTGCGAAGAAGAAGAAAACCAGCCTGACACCCTGTCCACGTCCAGCGCCTCGTGCAGCGTCTCCGGCGCCCTATCTGCTGTCGGTGTGGCGATGGTCGGCGGTGTGGCGACGGACGACGAGGTCCGTAGGTGGCGGCGACTAGTTGAGGGAGTTGGTGAAAATGAGATAGAGGAGGGAATGAATTGAGTTGGACCATGCTGGCCTGGGCCAAAAATGCCACCCCATAACTAAGTACAACCATGCCTAAAATAACTAAGTTAAACCAAATAATAAACAGATTCACTATTTCACATCTAGATGTGAAATAGCTATCTCACATCTAACTGTTAAACCGTTTGATGCATGCTTTAAGATGTGTGAGATTTGTTTTTTTAACCGATTCATGAGTTGTTTTTTTAGCGCACGCCCGAACCAGGTTGTCCGCTGTGCTGGGAAGATGCATCTCCGTATGGGCTGCAGTTTTTTTCAGTCATATGGGCCGATGTGTTCTTCTCCACTTATTTGTTTTGTTTTGTTTTTATAATTGCGCGCAAGTAGGTTGGGAATATCACGTTTCTTCTTTTTTGCTGGGTTGTTGTCTTCACTTGCCATGTGTTTAGGACTAAACAACTTGTCTCAGTAGTGTGTTAACTTCTTTTTGCATCTGTAATGACTTGTATGTCCACTTTTATTTTATTTTTTGTTTGTTTTGGTCCAACTATGTAATTAGAGGAGAGAGCGTAATTAGAATTTTATTTTTGTATATTTTTTATTTTTTTGCAAAAAGTCAATCAGTTTTGTGGTTTGGGATGTTTGACGAACATTGTATAATTTTTGCCAGCGGTCATTAGAATTTGTGAATATTTTTAATATTGCTGAACAATATTTCTTTTTTACCCTTTTTTGTCTATGTACATTTTCATTGATAAAAAAATTATGAATACGCACCTTAGTTGCAAGTCCACCATCAAGTCGAAACTAAGGACTGTTTTTTTTGTCCCCATTGCAAAATCAACCATCGACTTGTAACTGAAGTTGTCCTTGTTTTATCTCAATTGCAAGACAACTATTGATTCAAAACTGGGCGCTTGATATTTCTTTTTGTTGCGGTTGTAAGTCAACGATCAACTCGCAACTAGATCAAACCCTTTCTCCGTCCCAATTGCAAATTCACTATTTGGCTTGCAACTCGACCCTTGATTTTTTTTTTGCCCCAGTTACAAGTCCACCACAACTTGGCCCACCCTTGTTTTACCCTAGTTGCAACACAACCATCGATTCGCAACTAGGCCTTTGATTTTTTTTGTTGCAGTTGCAAGTCGATCATCGATTCACAACTGCGCCTGACCCTTTGTCCCATTTGCAAGTTTACATTGACATACAACTAGCCTTTGATCTTTTTTTTGCCCCAGTTGCAGGTCCACCCGTGACTCGCAACTGGCCCCGACCATTTTTTGTGTCCAAGTTACAATTCATCATTAACATGCAACTGGGTGCATGATCCTTTCTTGCCCTAGTTGCAAGTCCACCCGTGACTCGCAACTGGATCCGACATTTTTTGACCAATTGCAAGTCCACTATCGACTTGAAACTCGTCGATGTTTGTTTTTTGCGTATCTTTTTGTTGGCCTATTTGGCTTCACTTTTGTTGGCCCATTATCGCGGCGCGCAGACAACCTGTTTCGCTGCATTGTTTCTAGGACGCGACGTAGATTAGAAGAGACGAGAAAAGGGAAGCTCTATCACTGTCGTTACCTTCTCGGTTCATTTCCACATTGTCTCCCATTTCTTTTAAGCTCTATCAAGACGAGATTTAGCAATGTTTTCACCGAAGTTGTTGTCTGTTGGATCTTGTTGCTGTAATTTTCATGCAAACTCTTGGTCTTGCATCGTCGGCCGATGTATTTCCTATGTCGCCTTGTTCCCTTTCGTTCATTTGTCGGCCTGTTCGTGTTGTATGTATGTTATTTTGTCAATCATTTTTCTGCTTGCACTCTTGTGTGCCCATTTTATCTAGCATGTGTTGTAGAATTCGAATAGAAAGATTGTGTCACTTGTTCAAGTTGAAAGTCGACCCTCGACTCATAACTGAGCCCATAATTTGTTTTTCATCTCAATTGCAAGTCCACCCACGACTCGTAACTCGGCGCATAATTTGTAGTTGTCCTAATTGCAAGTCCTCTGTACTCGCAACTGGTATCGTAGTTTTGTGTACTTGTTTCAGTCACAAGTCAACACTTGATTTGCAATAGGAGCCATTGTTTTTTTATCAGAGTTGCAAGCCCATCATTGGTTTGGAAGTGGCTCTGTTGTTTGGTTTTCATCGTAGTTGTAAGTCCATCCTCGACTTGTAACTCAACCTGTAGTTTATAGTTGTCCTAGTTGCAAGTGCACCCTCTACTTGCAACTCGTATCTTGGTTTTGTGCAGTTGTTCCAGTCGCCAGTGCATCCTTGACTCGCAACTACTCCTGTAATTTGTTTCATCATAGTAGCAAGCCCAGTCTTCACTCGCAACTAGGCCTGTATTTTGTCTTTTATCTCAGATGCAAGTTCGCCCTTGACTCCTAACTGGGCACATAGTTATTTCATCCTAATTGCAAGTCGACTCTTGACTCGCGCAACTAGGCTTGTAATTTTGTAGTTGTCCTAGGTGCAAATCCACCGTCAACTCGCAACTGGGCTCATAGTTGTCCGAGTTGCAATCCCACCCTCGACTTGCAACTAGAGCAAATGTTTTGTTTGTCACCTCTGTTGCAAGTGCACCCTTAACTCGCAACTAGGCTCATATCTTGTTTCAGCTCAGTGCCAGTCAATCCATGACTCGCAATTGGACTCGTAGTTTTGTAGTTGTCCCACTTACAAGTTCATCCTTGACTCGCAACTGGACTCGTACTGCTTTCATAACTTCATTATAATGTTTTGAACGTCTCGTTAATTAATGGTCTGAAATATCGAGTATCTATCTATGATGTCATAACTTTGTTACTCTTTGTTTTTGCTGCTCAATTTTACTCCAGTTTTGGTATCTTTGAGATGAGAGATTTACTGTTGGTCATGCTGTTTGAGCAAAGAAATTGTTAACTCTTGAAATATTACCATGTGTCTCGTCCATAGGCTGTTTGTTTGACCTTGTTGTTCATTGTGCAATTTGGTCATTACTCCTAAGTTGCGCCTGCTCTTTGTGTGGGTATGCTTGTGTAATGCATACCTGTGTAGCTGTGTATGCAATGGCATTTAATTGACACAGTTTTATGTGCTTGAATGCTGCTATAATTGAAAAAGAACCTTGGTCGTGTGTTGGGACTTGAGAGTAATGCCAGGTCCTTTGTTTCATGTTGTTTTTCCGTGTCAACTGCCCATGTTTTTATTTTGTGTTTGGACTGAAATGAGTTGAACGTCTCCTAGAGCAAGGTAAATGTGTTGGATGGTTCGTCGTTTACTGGATAACATTTTGTAACAGAATTACAGAACTGAACAATATTTCTTTTCATTTTCAGATCATTCATGTATTGAATCAAATGGAAAATCGGCCGATTAAGATACGGGTTAAAAGTTCATGCCATCCCAGTAGTCTATGTCTGCACGGTTATACTGCTGGATTGGGCAAACTACCACTGATAATACCTGTCATTTTCACATAAATACATAACTGTAAAAAGGGAGAGAGAGAGAGATTGTTGTGGAATAGTTTGTTTTATTGCTTGAGCCTCGTGGGCATATATATATATAAGAGTACAAAGACCAATTTGGAGTAAAAGACAAGGCAGGACCAAATCCTAGTCTATCCTATACTTTCTAATAATCAATATACTCAACATCCCCCCGCAATCACAACGGTAGCGACGTAGACGGCGAGACTGGAGAAGAATCCGAAGGCAAGCCGACGGACACCCCTCCCACAGTCGTAACGGTCGACGCATCTCGGAAGTCATGGTTGGAGTAAAAACCGACGAGGTTTCTGAAGCAAGGCGGTAACCCTTTGTGCCGTTTGTCGATGTAGTCGAGAGCGTATTGTGGTGTAGCCATGGTCGAGGTAGCCGTGTGAAGAATGACGTGGTCGATGTCGGTTCGGGGTGGCCGGTGTCGAGGAAGTCGCCGTGGAGCCGCGGGCGCAAGCAGGCACCGAGTTAGCATGGGCGCGGTGGTGTCGAAGTGGGGTGTGCCGAAGAGAAGACAGTGTTGACGAGGCATCAAGTCGGGTGTGCCAAGCCCGAGGACATGTCATGGACGAGGCACGCATCGGTGTTGCCAGCACCGGGCATGTGTAGACGGACGAAGAAGAATTTGACGAAGCGCCGCATCAGGCTTGTCAGGCCCGGGGACATGTCGTGGACGAAGGCACGTATCGTTGTTGCCAGCACCGGGTATGCGTAGATGAGGGACCTGCACGAGTTGTATGCCATGTCGGAGAAGTCAGACGGGCCAGCAGAGAAGAACTCGACGACGGTTGCGGCGTCAAATGGTGGGAGGCCGATGTCACCCGCGGTTGTCGGAGTAGACGAAGTGGTCGGGGTAGATGACGTTGACGTTGGCAACGGGCTGGTGCTGGACGAAGACGAAAGAGGTGGACGGGCAGCGGCTTGTGGCTACGCGGGTAGCGGCGACAGCAGCCAAAGAGGCATGACGGCGGCGGCAGCGGCTAGGTTAGGAGCGCGATGGTGGTGCTCGAAGTAGGCGAAGAACCCTGACAGCCTGACGAAGATCGACGCAGGCGGTGGCGTTCCCGCGCCAAGGGATACGGCGTGGTGCATACCACGAGAGGTCGACGCGCGGTGATGGCGGAGAGGCGACGGCGATGGGCAGGTCTAGGAAACGGCATGAAGACCTCGGCGCGGTGGCGGGGACCATGGGCCGTGGCGCTACGGCCCAAAGGGACGGTGCAGCGGCGGAGCGCGTGTCGGTGCAACCGCGGGGACAGCCTCGGGGCGGTGGCTGGGACCGCGTATCATGGTACTAAGGCCCGTAGGGGCAACACAGCGTCGATGCACGAGTCGAGGCTGCCGCGAGGAGAACCACAGGGTGGCGGCACTGCGGCCCGACGAGGCGACGCAGCGACAGCCCGTTGCTCAATCGGTGGAGGGGCGCGCTGAACTCCGGGACAATCTTCATGGGACCTGCGGAGACACGCGTGACCAACGGGCCAGGTCAATCGTGCGGCGTAGATGAATCGGATCGAGGGCGGCGAGCGAGTGATCAAGCCGATCGCGCGCGAGGTCAGGGACGCCGCTCAGTGAAGGCATGGTGACGGCGGAGTCCGAAATGAAGCCGGCGATGACGGACGGTGTGGGACGTTGTGCAACGAGCGTGTCAGCACCGGCACGTGGGCTGCCAAAGCAGCACCGGTGCCCGGGCAGCAAGGCCCGAGCGACCAACGTAGTAGCGGAGCCCGAGTTGAGGCAGCCGACGAGCCTGGCGCAGCCGGCCCGATGCAGCGGGGACGAGGCCGACAAGGTAGACCGCAGGGCCGCTGTGTAGACGCAGCGGAGACGGGTGAAGTGGATCGATGGGCGGGTCGACGCGCCGGCGGCCATGATTGGCCGTCGCATTGCGCGAGGCCGCCGGGTCGGGGCGATGCAGGTGTCCCGATCGGAGCAGGGCGGTGACGACCGGCGCAGGGCAACGGGTGGACCGATGCTCGGAGGGCAGCTGGCCCTGACGAGCCGCCTCGGTGTGCGTGTCTGCATGGTCGAAAGAGAGGCCGACCGATCGTGCTGGTGTTGGAGTAGAGGCGCACGGGGGTCAACGACGGCGGCAGGCGATGCAAACCGATCAAGATTAGATCGGAAAACCAAAAAGGAAAACACTAATCAAAACGAACGGCGAGAGAGCGAAAAAAACCTGGAGCAAGGGCTCTGGAAAAAGACTCTCTAGGGCAGCCGGTCAACACGACCGGCGGACAAATCCTAGGTACGGGCGGCGCGTCCCCCGGCGGCGGTCATGGAGGCCGACCGCCCCGGGGGCAGCGCGCGGGTGCGGAAGCGGCGGCGGGTAGGGTTTAGGATCGATTAGGCTGATACCATTTTAGAAGGGAGAGAGAGAGATTGTCGTGGAATAGTTCGTTGTATTACTTGAGCCTGGTGAGCATATATATAGAAGTACAAAGACCAATTTGAAGTACAAGACAAGGCAGGACCAAATTGTAGTATATTCTATACTTCCTAATAATAAATATACTCAACAATAACGACACACTGTTATTCTGGATTTCTTCTATGGCTGTTAGTTTGATCTGTCTTGTTCCAGTATGCGATTTGGTAAGTCTCATCTGGTTGCTATTTGTGTGAACATGTTTTGTCATGCGTACTTGTGCCTCATCTGTTTTCAGGTTGCTATTTGCTCATCGCAGCGCTTGATTACTACAAGCGTGTGCCTCATTGTTACCTTAATTACCTCACTGCCTTGATTGAGGAAATCCGTGGTTCTTAGTCGTGTGCTGCGATTGCTGCCTGTACTTTTGTTTCCTTTTGTTTTTTCGCGACTAGTGCTGTACATTTTTTTGACAGAAATGGGTTCAGAATGTGCCTGGAGCAACCAAGCAACATAGATATGCCAGACAAAATATTTGTACTTACCTCCATACTGTCAGCTTGCCCTGACTTAACACTGGCTACATTTCTCTGAATATGGAAATCCGAAGAATTCAATGGTGACATAGAACAAGTTATGCGATGATGCCATCTCGATTGGATTTCTTGTACCCATTCAGGGCTCTGAAAGTATGCAGTTTTCTCCATGCATGTCGGGCTGAACAACTAGCACTGCTTATTAGCAAATAGATATATTATTTCTTCTCGTTTCCAGTAACAAGCTGCTACCTTACCGCTCACAGTATCATACGGATCACCACATTGTGCAGTTTTGATTCAAGTAATTCATCGATCAATTGTAAGGCAAAGGGGGGCAAACTCTAGTATGTCGATGCCAATGGAGAATAAAACACAACTGTGGTCTATTTTGGTCATCCGTTTCTGAAAAGGCCCACAAGCACTAAACTTGGTAAAGTGGCATAATATGATCTCAAATGCAGCATTCATTGCTTGCTCTTTTAGCCTTTTGTTTTCATATTATTTTTTCTTGCAGAATATAAGTTATCTTATTCGTGCGAGCATTATGGTGTGTACGTAGGTGTAAATGTTGAATGCTTTTTTGGAATCATGAGCCCAAATTTTTATGTGCTCTGTAATTGAAAATTAATGGAAACCTGCACAAATAAAATGCCTTTAGCAGACGCATTCACAATGCTTAGAAGCCGTTGAGCCTCAGGCTCAATGATTGCCTCTAAGATAAGCACAAAATTTGTCGGCTGCATTGAGTTTTTCAGTTTGGCCTCTATGATGAATTTCATGTGATATACATATACTTTTTTTTCAAAAGGTGGATAAAGCCCTGCCTGCATCGAACGATACACACAACCATTATTATTATATTGAGTGAATTCCACTTTTTACCCCATATTTATACATTTGTGACACTAATTACCCCTTCGAGTGAAAATTCGTCTAGAATACCCCTTTTGAAATCTTTGAACCCTTGTTTTTTGATGCGTGTCCATCAGGTAAGGTGTGAGGTGACGCCCTGTATCCAAAAACATGTGGACGGCCACAAGGAGTGGAACAGATAGACAAGAGAAGCTTGGACAAGATCGCCAATGATGTCCTCCGATCCTTACAGTTTTTTTTACAAATCAATGACGCAACATGCCGATCCTATCGACCATAAACAAACAAAATGTAAAACTGGGGTAAAACCGTGTTAAAAGTCTTCAAAATCTGACATTTCGATAAAAGTTCCGCTAAATAGGGTAATATGTGTCACAAATGTATAACTACAAGGTAAAAAATGGAATCCACTCTATTATATTACTCAACAAAACCTTTCACAAACACAGCCACCATACCTACAAAGTTGATGGTTTCTCAAAAATAACCTACAAAGTTGATGACGTGCACTAGCCCTAGCACACACCATGTAATCCGTTGGCCTGACCAAGCCACCCGCTTGGGAGCAGGGAGCACCAACCGGTCTAGCAGAAACTCAGCGTGCACTGCATGCGTGCACTTTAGAATCTGCCGCTTTCATCTTCTGTCGTGCCATTTCAAGGAGTGATCAATGCATAGACCTTGTCAGGCCCTTCTGTCTTTGACACCCCAGCCAGACAATGCCATCCTCCTGCGCACGCTCATCAATATGCGTCCAACACCAAGACCCCACTACACCATACCATCGAGACCCGCTACCTTGATGCTGAAGATGCAACAACGCTCCACCTCTTGCCCCCTCTGGCTAGCACTTGCTCCAAAATGATGCCCCGAGAAGGGAGAACAACACCAAAGGTGTCGTCATCATCTGATCCAAGAGACACAGATCTAGGATTTCCCCTGGGACAACCCGAGCATGGTGATGCAACCTGCAACTATGATGCCTCGACAAGGAAAGAACATCGGAGACGCCGCCATCGTCCTCCATGACCGTAGTCGTCACGATTTTTACTGGCAGTTGTGTGACCCCGATCTTGCCGTTGACTGCATCCGCGCGGGGCCTCACCATAAAGACTTATGGCATCGTTGTTGCTCCCTCCGGCCGGAGCTAACTCCATAAACAACGCCCTCAAGAGGGAATATGATGCAGAAGCACCGTCACCACTCGATACTAAGGAGATCTAGGTTTCCCCCAGAGTTTCCCGCGTCCTCATGGACCACAACACCTTGCCCCACACCACACGCCAACCACCAAAGACAAATCCAGTCGGATCTAGACGTGGACCAGCCTGTACGCATCCACCCCATGCAGCAGAACATGCCTTCCACAACCGT
>NC_041392.1:703990660-703991583 GCF_002162155.2 Triticum dicoccoides | reverse complement strand
GAGAGGAAGGAGATCTTCGGCCATCGTCGTCCGCTGCACGGGCTTAGCCTGGTGGCCTCCTCCAGCGGCGGCTGGGGTGATGGGGGAAGGGAGAGATGTGCGGCCTGGCTGCTAGGGCTGGGTCGTTCCGCCCGAGTCGCCCGAGAGGGTGGGCGACATGGGGGCCTAAAGGTCGTATTAAATACATATACATGTTCATAAACACAGAGATGCTTCGCAGATTCTCTCGGTGGAAAAGAAAAATAAATCGTATACGTTCGTTCTATTCGTATTTTTTGTATTGTGTCATTCTCTATGATTCGCGTGCCATTAATAAAGAGACGGGGACAGAAATAATGACAACGCAGACCCACTAGTGGTGAAAACAAGGTTGGAAGTTTATAGTCTTAGGCTGGTCACAATGGGCAAGAACATAAATTAGTAACTTCACACTTCCCTAGACTATGTTACTACCTCCATAGTGGGTAGGAACATCTATGTAGTGTCATGCAACGATGTATTTATTAGGTTATAGACTCATTGTTTCTTGGAGTGTGTGATGTTCCGGTAACTTAGCTAGTTACCACAAGCACCTCTCTCTTCATTAAATACGTGCCACATAAGCAAAGTTGTATTGGAGTGTGTGATGTTACTCCTAAGTTCCTCCCCACTGTGACCAGCCTTAGGTACATTTCTGGGGTAAGGGTAGTTCGCATTGGAGCATAAGTAGAAGAATGTGCGCCATCGGTGTCAGCGATGGTCAAGAGATGCCCGATGACTAGCAAACGCGCAAGATAGGGCGGCGAGGCCACATGAATAAGGAGCAATTGTGCATCAATCGTCTGTAATAAAATTAGGTGTTGGTCCATGTCCCCACTTCTATCGCAACCGTTGGATTGAAATTCAAGGGCTGACACTTGGTCTTTTACCTTTAATCTGCATGT
>NC_041392.1:703987549-703990485 GCF_002162155.2 Triticum dicoccoides | reverse complement strand
GCTACAACACAACATCACCCTTGCTCGCTTCCGATGAGTTCATCCAAACCTCGTCAAAAACTACCCGCCTTGGTACTGCCTGCCCCGCATTCCCCGTCTCGAGCTCGTGTTCCGTCTAATCGACCGGGGGTGAGCGAAAAGCCTCCTTCCCCCCTTGCACTTGACAAGGCTTGGACTTGCCTCCCAGCCATGTCATCGCTGGGTCTATTCGGCCTCGGAGCTTCATTGTTATTCCTCTTACCTTCGAGAAGGCTGCACTTTTGGAGAAGGTGATTGAACTCTGAAAAAATTATATATGGGTGGGGAAGACGACATGCTCGGAATGGGAGAGAGAGGGGTGTTTCAAGTTGGTTGCTGGAGGGGAAAAGCCTGATTTTATACGCCCAAAAAATTATAGTCCAAATGCAAAGAAAGAAAAAAAAAAGACCCAGCCGCCGTTCAAACAATAGAAAAGGACTCGGCCGAGTCAATATCCTCCCTCTCTAAGAAAAATTCCCCATCCCTCTCCCTTGGAAGACCTAATTTTTCCTCACTCCTCTCCCCGCGGCCGTCCTGTCCCGTGGATTCCAGATCGAGGTCGCTGCGCTGTCCACACCTCGCGCAATCGTCTCCTGGTCGAGCTCCCCTCCCTCACTGGGTGCGGGGGAGCACGGCCCCTCTAGGGTTTGACCCGCCGCCCTCGGTCACTTCCCGCCTCCGTCGACCTTCTCCGCCGCCTTCCTCCACGACGAAGGTGAGCAGCTTCGCCGCCCAAACTGGTCGCCGTCCCTATCTCTTGTCCGATGTTTTCTCTTGCCCTGCGCCATCTGCAGATTGCGCTGAAATCTCCCTTGTATTCGTGTCAACAGGCGACGGAGCACACTGACGCTGCCGATATTGCTTGTCGCCGCCGCCGCTAGACTCGTCTCGCCTGGGCGGCCTGTTTCTTAGGGTAAACTCGCCTCGCCTTCCTCGTGTATTTTACTTGTCTTTTTAATTGGAGCTGGTCTGAAGGAGTTAGCCATAGAGGCGCGTCTTACCTCTTGGCACTAAGCTTGCCTGGTCTTTTCAGTTGACCTTTTGTCTGATACTTTCTCCTGCAGATTGAGCTCAAATCTCACTTGTACTTGTGTCTACAGGCGAGGGAACACACCGACGCTGCCGATTTTGCTTGCCGGCGCCTCCACTGGACTTTCCTGCTCGTGGCGGCCTGTCTCCTAGGGTAAGCTCGTCTCGCCTTCCTTGTGTATTTTACTTGCTTGTCTTTTTAATTCGAACTGGTCCGAAGGAGTTAATCGTGGAGGCGGGTTTTCAGCTTGCACTAAAGCTCGGCTTGTCTTTTCAGTTGACTGGACTCGACGGAGCACGATGCCAGACAAGAAAGGCGCAACCATGCTTGAGGACCTGCCAGGGGAGATTATGGACATGATACTCATCCGATTGCCCTCCAAAGACGTCGGCCGCTGTCGAGTTGTCAACACGTCATGGCGCAGTGCCACATCCACCCCCAAATTCATGCTCGAACACCACCGCCGACAGCCGTTGGTTCCCATTGTCGATGCGCGTGGGCGGGCTGTCAGTCATGTCGTCTTTGGTGACGTCGGTGGTGGCACCGCACCTCCAGTCAAGAGCTCTGGCCCTTGGTCCGGGAAGGCAATCTCAGTTTCACTCTCAAAGGCTCCTGCGATGGCTTCTTGATTATCTACCATCACACGCAACCCAATTTCTTCATCTGCAACCCGGTCACCCGCAAGTATGATATCCTACCGCAGCCTCAAGGGCAATTCAACTTCGTGATTGGTTTCTACCGCCACCATCCAACTGGAGAATATAGGGTGCTCTGGTTCTCTCAGTCACATGACTCGTCTAAATCCAGCGTATATGTCCTCACAGTGGGATCTGACAAGCCAAGGCGCATCATAGTAAAAATTCCAACGGTCTCATCGCCTTCTGTGGAAAATAGGTTAATGAATGAGGTGCGCTTTTCATCCGGCTTTTGACCACCAGTCCACCACCGTGGCAGCCTGCACTGGTGGCTTTCTGGTTCCAGTGACATCATGGGAGGATGTGCAGACATTATTGTGTTTGACACAGAAGCCGAGTCATTCCGGTGGATGCGCAGTCCTGGCCAGCATTGCCCTAATAACATGTTGTTTGATATGAAAGGGACGCTTGCATTCTGGGCCGGCTCGACTCCTGCTAGTTTCTCCACTACAGATGTCTGGGTGATGCAAGATTACGAGGCACAAATCTGAGCTTTCAAGTATTGGATCGAACTGTCAACGGTGGAGGCATCACGTCAACTTTATTTAACTTCTTACAAAAAGAAAAAGAGAACACCAATTGATTCAATGGTGCAGTCGTTCAATGATATGGCTGTGTTAAATGAGCGTGAGCTACTGGTCAGGTTCAATGGCAAACATGTGTTGCACTGTGATGTTGATGGCAAATTCTTAGCACTACCAGAATCGCCCCCTATGCCGACGGCCAGGGCCGTCGGCATAGCCCTGAGTCCCGTCGGGATAGGCCTATGCCGACGGCCCCCGTCGGCATAGAGTCGTCGGCAACATATGCGTCGGCACAGCCAGGGAGGCCGTCGGCATAGAAAAGCCGTCGGCATATATGATACGCCTACGGGGGCCGTACATCTATGCCGACGGCCCTGACCGTCGGCAACTATCACGCCTAACGGCGACCGCCGTCAAGTCTGCCCAACGAACGGTCGCCACGTGGCACCACTATGCCGACGGCCTAGCCGTCGGCTTAGTCAAAAACTATGCCGACGGCTCGACCGTCGGCATAGGTGTGCCACGTGGCGACCAACCGCTGCTCTAGGACCAGGGCTATGCCGACGGCCTGGTCGTCGGCATAATTTGAAACTAAGCCGACGGCCAGGCCGTTGGCATAGTCCTTCATACAGAGCTCCCAATAGCTGACACGTGGGCGCCTATGCCGAC
>NC_041392.1:703984748-703987277 GCF_002162155.2 Triticum dicoccoides | reverse complement strand
TCGGCATAGTTTTTAAACTAAGCCGACGGCTAGGCCGTCGGCATAGGCGCCCACGTGTCAGCTACTGGGAGCTCACGCTAGCCCTATGCCGACGGCCTAGCCGTCGGCATAGTTTGCTTTTGCTTTTTTTTTTCTTTTTTCTGTTTGTTTTCAGATCAATTCAATTCAAATAGCAGCACATATCAGCAGATATATATGATGAGATAGACATATAAAACACAACGGGATATCATCCGGCACCATCACAACAATATATGCATAAGCATCATCACACACAAGTCTCTAAATGAACATCATCACAACCAACATAAGCATATAGAGAAGCACACAAGTCATCTAAATGATCATCACCACACACAAGTCATCTCAAGCATCATCACCACACAAGGATCATCGAGCACCGCGGAGGTCGTCACCGCCAAGACGGCCAAAGCCCAGGTCGTCACTGCTAGCGGCAGCGCTACCGCCAAGACCGCCTCCGCCTCCGTGGATCGGAGTGGTCGGGCTCCGTGTCTCCGGAGTGCTGCGAAGACCACCGCCAACGGTAGATCCACATGTTCCCTGGATGTTGAAAAGACATATGCACGGGATATATGACTGTGTTGAAAGGCATGGCATGCTTTGGGTGAATAGATTGGGGATGAACTAACCGGCGAGGGGCCAACGTTCTGTGACACAAACTCCTCAAAACTCATCAGCACTGGTTGTGCTGGAGGGCATTGTGCTAGAGGGAACTGAGGACACCTGCCGGCCGCCATATCCTGAAAAGCCTGCTGCATCTGGCTATCCCTCTGCACTTGGTGTTCATAAAGCCTCTGATGCCACACCATGGTCTCCTGGCGTGTGTACTCCATGTAGGCCTACGGTATGACATGATGGAACTCATAAAACTACTAAATGCGGAAAATGAAGTGAGCAATGAAGATAAGAGGGAAAATACTTATAGATTGTTGCTCCTGAAAGAGGGACTGTGTACTGGTCATTGGCTGGCTCGTGCGCTGGCTCAGGCTCGGGTCGATCTGACGAAGCTGTGTGTAGGAGATACTAGGAGTGATCACAACATCGAGAACCGCCTCCCGACCGTGCTCCTTGGGCCCCATGCTCACCACCGCCCTGTCGTTCAGAGGCGCCGCAATGGGGTCAGGTGTGTCAGGATGCAACTTCAGATACGCTTTGGAGTAGGCCTGCTTCCTCCCCGCGGTCTTCTTGCCATAGTACCGGGGCTCGCCAGGCTTTGAGTCCTTCCGCGTATGGGCGATCTCCCACGCCTGCATGTCTGAGAGCGGCCGCTTCAGTTTCTCCTCCTGCACCACCAAACAGAGATTAGTCATACATAAGAAAGTGATGGTAAATAGAAGAAGAAGAATGTTTAATGGGGTTAGTCATACATTAACTGCCTTGTGGAGATAGTGGTTTCGGTTTCCCTGAGCATGTACTCCCTCCGTCCCTCGGTTAGCCTTATTTTTGGTTCTCATAGCCGCCCAGGCTCCAGCCTCATCACACCAAAGATCCACCAATGCCGCCCAGGACTCGTCTTTTCCATAACACCAATTTGGACACACCTACATAATAAAAGCATAATGGCATGTAGGTGTGTCCAAATTGGTGTTATGGAAGCATAAAGCATAAAGCATAATGTACCACAAGGTAATGAAAGCATAATGAAAGCATAATGAAAAATCTTTTATACTTACCGCCAAGAACTCGGGCCTCTCCAAGGTAATGGCCATCCTCCGCGCTTCTTCCTTGGTCATCTTCACACCAAGATAGCCGTGGTAGTATGTGGAGATGGCCACATAGCGCACCTCGTACTGCATCTGGCGGGCCTTCTTCTTGCATTGGCGCAGCACGATCTGGTCCGCTCTAGCCCTGTGCTCCGGAAGAACTCGATAGAATGTCTACAATCATGCATGAAACAAGAATGGAAGAAGCCATGAGTTAAATCATTCATGAAACTAGAATGGACTTGTGCTTCTGAAGAGAACTCACCCAGAAAGTAGTGATCACGGCCTTGGCATAGGTCTCATGGTCCGCGTGGCAGGCCGCTTCCCAGTGGTTCCAGCTCGTGGCCAAAACCCGACGGTCCGGCTGCCTGACTGGATCAGGACAGTACAACCCCGGACAATATAACTTCAGCAAGACGGTGATGAGGCCGTTGGGAATACGGACCCCTTTAGAATATATCCAGTTGCTGCAACAGAATGAACTATTAGCATGTGACAAGCAAAATAAATAACAACCGGAATAAGCATGTGACAAGCAAAATAATGAACCACTTACTCTTTTCCCGTGGGCTCAATGAGCCACTTCTGCTCCTCAGTAGTAGGAACCTGCTTTGGTAGCTTTGCGTTGCCATGCAGCCACCCCTTCTTGTCAACCCCCTTCCCGTCACCACCATCATCCCCGCCACCACCCTCCTCCTCGCCTGCCTCCCCCTCCCCAACCTCCTCCCCAACCTCTTCTTCCTCCTCCTCCTCCTCCTCCTCGCCTGCCTCCTCCTCCACCTCCTCCTCCTCCACCACCACCACC
>NC_041392.1:703979060-703984424 GCF_002162155.2 Triticum dicoccoides | reverse complement strand
CTCCTCCTCCTCCTCCTCCTCCCTAGAGGGTACCTCACTAGAGGAGGGTACCTCACTAGAGGAGGGCCTCGAAGACAACACCCCTAAGTCGGTGAGGGTGCGCTCTTTCTGGCCGCGACCCCCTGTAGTGGCTCTCCCCCCAGCACCTCGTCCTCTATAGGCTCTCCCCCCGCCCCCTCCTCCTCTAGGGGCACCTATCCCTCGACCTCCCTGTGAGGAGTCATCGTCAAGTAGCCGAGGGGGAGGATTACGTGCTCGACCACTCCGACTAGGCAGGCCGACGACCTTGCATAGGAAACCCACGCCGTCGGCCTTCCCCTTGCCCATGTTCCACGAACCTGCATTGAAAAGAGAAAAAGCAATTAGTAAATTAATGAGATGAAGGAAAAGGCATGATAATAAACACATTAATAAAAATGCATAAAAAGGCATATTCCTAAACTATAGAAAAAAATACTTGAAACGTACATCTGCTAGAACCCATATGAATCATCACTGTTGTAACCTCTTTCTCGGTCCATCTAATCATCACTATCAATCATATCATCTTCGTTGTCCGACGGAGGTGGAGGCTCTTCCTCGTCGTCAGCGTCTTCATTTAACTTTTCTAGCATAAGTATGTCATTTTCATTGACAATGGTCTCACCATCATTCCGTGCATCGTCGACATTTGGGTCCACATCATCATCACCCAATGGTCTAGCGTCATCGTTTCTAACCACATCATCATCATCATCAGGTTGCTCTTGATAGAACACTCCCTCGTATGTCATGGGGTTAATGTTGTAGTAATCGTCTTCATTCGGGTCTGGTAGCTTACCATGTGGCGACACCTTGAACACAACTTCCCAACCCTTTAGATACACTTTCTGGCATGGGTAAGGCAGATGATATACTTGTGTAGCTTGGGTAGCAGCAATGAAGAGATCGGCTCTAGCATAGACGGTTGATGGTTTAACTTCGACCAAACCAATGGAAGGCGTATGTTTTACCCCCTCCCGCGGATCGAACCATCGGCATTTGAACACAGGAAGACTTAGGGTCTCACGCCCCTGGCGGAAGTTAACCTCGTATATATTTTGTACCCTTCCGTAGTAGTCTACTGAATTTTGACCGCGGGTGTACACTCCAGTATTTATAGTTTTGGGATCGGGGCGGCTGTTTTGGTGCTCCTCTGTATGGAAGCGATACCCATTCACATCATACTTTTTACATGTCATGACGGCAGGGTCAAAACCCATGGAAACCCATCTCAATTCATCATCCATAGATATGTTCGGATCTTTTCCCTACAAGTATAATGGGAATTGTTGCGTGCATTAGTACGGTTAACTAATAAATGTTGAAGTAGGTATTTAATAGGGGAGTGTGGAAAATTACTTTCTCCATGAACCAAGCAACAAATTTTTTACGTCCAGGGTTTCCATGACGGAGAAGAGTAAGTGCCTCCGCCTCAGTAGGAGGATTCACTCCCGTCCATTCCTCTTGAACGAAATCACTAAAAAAAGATAAGCGGTGTTAGACCGGGACTAAGTGAACATGAAACATGATGATGTGGAAGACATAAAGGAATGGTGTAGTGGTATTACCTCATCCACACTTCCTCAACTTCCTTGATGTTGTGCAAGATATAGAACATGAGGTCCTCCCACTCTTGTCGTGGCATGTTATAAGATTTCGAGGCCCCAGCCCTCCCACCTTGCGCTTGAATAGATCGAGCCTGGGTTGATACTTGGGCTCTTCTATATTGTATCGAGGCACCTTGTTATGCAGATGGGGAACGTGGTCTAGATAGTATGATGTCCTGAGGTCTGACACCTCCTCTAGGATAACTGCCTCAGCTATGGAAGCTTCAATCTTAGCTTTGTTTCCACATTTCCATCGGAGATGCTTGTTCTGCCTCTCAGGGCCGTACTGCCAGCAATTTTGCACAGGGCCCCCCAACAATACCTCGTTCGCGAGGTGCAGAATGAGATGTGTCATCGGAGTAAAGAAGCCTGGCGGAAAGATCTTCTCTAGCTTGACTATCAACTCCGGTGCCTTCTTATGCAATTTTTCAATCACCTCTTTACTTACTTCTTTAGCACAGAGCATGCGGAAGAAATGGCTAAGCTCGGCAAGCACTCGCCAGACATGCTCGGGGACATAGCCTCGAACCATCACCGGCATTATCCGCTCAATCCATACATGGTAGTCATGACTCTTCAGGCCGGTCACTTTGCCCGTTGAAAGATTGACTCCCTTACTTATATTCGATACATAACCATCGGTGAACTTCAAAATTTGTTTCAGCCAGATAAGTACTTCTTTTTTTTCTGGCGGTTTAAGGACAAAGTCAGCATCTGGCTTGAACCAGTTTTTTCGACCGCCTGTGGGAGGCTTCATGTTCAGGCGTGGTCTATCACAAATTCTCTGTTGATCGGCTCTAGCTTTTACGTTATCCTTCGTCTTATCAGGAATGTTGAGGATCGTGTGGAAAAGGGACTCTGCCACATTCTTTTCGGTGTGCATCACATCAATATTGTAAGGAAGTTTGAGGTCCTTGAAATAGGGAAGCCACGAGAAGGGGGTAATGTGCGTCCCGTTGTGCGTCTCACCATATCCCTCGAAGCCTTTGGCTTTGGCTTTGCCTTTGCCTTTGACTTTAGGCTTGAGAGCTTTTAGCTGAGCAAGAACATCTGCCCCCGAAAATGTTGGAATCTCGGTTACTTCATGAACAACCCAGCCTTTCGTGAAGTTCTTCTTGTCTTTCCTGTCTGGATGGTCTGGAGGGAGGAACTGTCGATGCAGGTCAAAGGCTACATACTTGCCACCCTTACTCAGACAAATCATTCGCAGAGCCTGCATGCACACTGGGCATGGCATCTTACCACTTGTACACCATCCGCACACCGGGAAAGTCATGCATGCAATAGTGTAACCAAACTTTCATCAAGAAATTTCTCTGCAGATCCCGGTCATATGTCAACCTCGGAAAGTACCAAGAATGGTGCAAAGCATCCACAAGCGGCTGCATAAACACACCCAATTGCTTCCCCGGGTAGTCAGGCCTCGGAATGATGAGCGACAAGAACATGGTCTTCCGTTGCATTAGGGCACCAGGAGGAAGATTGAGCGGAATTACAAACACAGGCCAGCAGCTGTATGGATTGGACGACATACCATATGGATTCAACCCATCACCTGATATGGCTATTCTGACATTCCCAGCCTCGACTGCTTCCTCGGGGTATTTTTCATCGAATGACTTCCATGCTTCCCCTCCCGATGGATGTATGATTTTTTTGGATTGTACCTTATACCTTCCTTGTGCTACTTCATCATTTTGGCAGACTCCTTCGTGATGAAAAGGCGCTGCAGTCTTTTTATAAAATCAAGATACCGAAGAACCTTAACGGGGATGGTTAGCTACTTTTTCTCACCATCCTCACCGATCACCTCAATGTACCGAGACGAACCGCACTTCCAACAGTACTTGTCATCTGCATACTCGTGCCTAAACAAAAGGCAATTCTTCGGCAAACATCTATTTTCTCATAATCCATAGAGACTGCCTTAATGATTTTCTTTGTATCGTACATGCTTTTCGGCAGTTCATGACCCTCAGGGAGGCTGTTAGCCCATACTCCCAGGAATGCTTCGAAGCATTTCTGGCTACAGCCGTACTCAGCCTTGACTGTAATTAGTTGTGAGATGGCATCCAGTTGAGATATTTTCGCACCCGCATAAAGAGGTTTCTTCGACGAGGCCAAGACCTCCAAGAAGGCCTTCGCGGTTGCCTCCGGCTCCTCCGGTTCATTCTCTGAAGGTGTCGCATTTGCCGTTTCTGCAATAATGACATCATCTAGCATGTCCCTAACCCTATCGTCCTCATATCCATCGATGCGTTGTCGCATCACCTCCTCTCTACCATGGTCCTGCTCGGCTATGTTTATCGGCGGCATGTCAAAGTTTGGCATATATCCGTGTGTGCGAAGGTGCTCACTCATGTCCGTCTGATTTCTACGGTGACGTCTGGCACATCTCGCACAGGGGCATGGTGGGATAATTCTCGTTGGACGACGGAATATCTCCTTCAAACACACATCGGTTTTCGCGATCCACTCTGATGTTACTCGATTCCGACGGATAAAACCACTATACATCCACTGATTATCTGCCATCCTCTGCTTTTTTGCAAGCCACACAACATAATTAAGGATTCACTTAAATTAATCACATCAAATTTTCAGTTTCTACCGCGTTGAATCCACCTACATCTCTAATAGGTAAATATGGGTCCTAATCCCACCCGAGGATGTGTAGATTGAGTACGTTCTCCATTCTACCCCGTTCCGAGACAAAATTTCGGCAGCACCTCCCCGCTGTTCTCCAAATACACGTCTCGGCAAAGTGCCAAGAGAATGTGCATCCGAGAACAACAGGGAGGCGCCGCCGAAATCTTGTCTCGGAACGGGGTAGAGCATGAACAACGTACCCAATCTACACATCCTCGGGCTGTCCATGGAAAGCGCTGGACAATCCGAAAGAGCTGCGGTGATAAATATGAAATTGAATGCATATTTATCGATGCAACCCTTTCGGACGGGAGACCTAGGTTACGCGACTTGATGTGAAAATTTAATCTAGTTAAAAGAGGCTAGGAGGTGAAGGTGGATTCGTAGCTCACCCTCCACTGTAGAGGAAGTAGTCGAGCAGTGGCAGGATCACGGACCAAACCCAGACGACGAAGGCTCCAGGGAGATGAAATACCACAAAGCCTGTAAATTTTACCGAGTCAAAAAATTTGACGGCACCACATCACATAAAGCATTGACACTTCAAACTATGAAAAAAATCATATTGCTAATGACATCTAGTCAAGGTTTTAGATCATCATGATACTTCAAATCCTAATTTTCATCAAGTGTCAAATTTTGTTCTTCAATTTATTTTAGCAAGATCATCATGATAAAATAACTACTCATCAGATACCAATTTTGTCAACATCACAAAATGAAACTATAGCTATTTGACAACATCTCAAATATACCAATTTTGTTCTTCAAATTTGACAACATTTGACAACATGCATCTATCACATACATTTGACAACATTTTTTTAGCAAGATCATCATGATAAAATAACTAACCAATATACATCAATCCATCCATTCATCCATACAACATGCATCTATCACATAACAAGCAGTAAAAAATGGAAAAAAATGAAAAAAAAGCTCACCGGGCCAGCCGGGACAGCGAGGCAGGGCGGCCGGGGCAGCAGGGGAGCAGGCGGCGGCGGTGGAGGGCCGAGGCAGGGGCGGCCGGGGCAGCGGGCGAGCAGGGGCGGCGGTGGAGGGCCGAGGCAGGGGCGGCCGGGGA
>NC_041392.1:703976488-703978075 GCF_002162155.2 Triticum dicoccoides | reverse complement strand
CGATCTGGAGCTTAGTTCGTCAGGTGAGTGAAGGGGGAGGGGGTCGTCGACGGTGAGGGTGGGGGTGGGGGCGGGGGTAGCTTAGTTCGTCAAGTGAGTGAAGGGGGAGGGGGTCATCGATAGAGGGACACCTGGGAGCAACATCCAGGCCAAACCCACTGCTACATATCCACACCGTGTAGACCCGACACGTCCGTTTCCCCCCTCCCGGTGCCGGTGGCGGCACCGTCCGTTAGGGGGCCACACCCCGAAGATGCGTGTCGCCTCTTCGGACATGCCACAACACCACCCCGCATGTATGAGGGCTCGGTACGACGCTCCGGTGGCATTGCTAGCCCCCAGGTCCCCCATCCCGCCTAACCCTATAGCGTTCGACCACGGGATCTAGCCCTTTGACTTTGCACGGACGGGCTTTGACCAGCGGACCTCCCCACCCGGTTGTGTTAGGTCAGACCATAGGAACACTTTGGAGCAACATCCGGGCCAGACCCACAGCAAGATCCCCTCCGTGTAGACCCGATGCGTCCGTTTCCCCCCTCCAGGTGACGGCAACTGCACCGTCCATGAGGGGGGCACACCCCGGAGACGCGTGACGGGCGTTTGCAACCGCCACAACACTTCCAGACTTGTGAGAGGCCGCCTACACAAGATTTGGTGGCATGCTAGCCCCCGGAGGCCGCCGGCCACAGCCGTAGACGCGCGAAGGGCAAGCCGCGTAGAGGGAATTTTTCGGAGACTTCTCCATCACCAAAAAGTATGAAAAAATAACATCGTTCCTATAGCACATGTGCCCGCGTCGTGCAAAGAAACTTATGATTTTATCGCCCTCCGAGTATTTAGTAATATTGACGCCGCATCGTTACCGCAGAACGTCTACTACCGTGTCATCGCCGTCCGTGAGGGGGGGCCATGCCCCGGAGACGCGTCCCGCCTCTTCGGACATGCCACCACACCACCCCGCATGTATGAGGGCCTGGTGCGACGCTCCGGTTGCATTGCTACCCCCCTCCCAGTGTCCCCGTCCCGCCTAACCCTGTAGCGTTTGACCACGGGATCTAGCCCTTTGACTTTGCACGGACGGGCTTTGACCAGTGGACCTCCCCACCCGGTTGTGTTAGGTCAGCCCATACGAACACTTTGGAGCAACATCCGGGTCAGACCCACAGCAAGATCCCCTCCGTGTAGACCCCACGCGTCCGTTTCCCCCCTCCAGGTGCCGACAGCAAGGCCGTAGGCATAGATGGCAACATCCCCGAACACGGTCTAGACCCAACCCAACACTAGATTCCCTCCGGTTCCACCGCACCCGCACCATCCCCCCTCTAAGTGACGGCTGCTCTGCCTTCCGTGGAAGGGGGCCACACCACGGAGCCCCAAGACGGGCGTCTACGCATTCCAGAACACTTTCACACATGCATCGGGACCCGTGCGATGTTTCGGTGGCATAGCTACACCCCGAAGGCCACCCCGAATCCAAGTTGACCAGTAGATCTAGCCCTTTGACTTTTGCTGGACGGGCTTTGACCGGTGGACTCTTCCACCTGGTTGTGATAGGTCAGCCCATAGCAACATCCCCGAACACAGTCT
>NC_041392.1:703969553-703974919 GCF_002162155.2 Triticum dicoccoides | reverse complement strand
ACCTCGAAGGCCACCCCGAATCCTAGTTGACGAGTAGATCTAGCCCTTTGACTTTCGCCGGGCGGGCTTTGACCGGTGGACTCTTCCGCCTGGTTGCGATAGGTCAGCCCATAGCAACATCCCCGAACACGGTTTGGACCCAACCCAACACTAGATTCCCTCCGGTTCCACCGCACCCGCACCTTACCCCCTCCAAGTGACGGCGGCTCTGCTTTCCGTGGAGGGGGCGACACCATGGAGCCCCAAGACGGGCGTCTACGCATGCCAGAACACTTTCACACATGCATCGGTACCCATGCGATGTTTCGGTAGCATATCTACACCCCGAAGGCCACCCCGAATCCCCCCTCTAACCAGATTCCCTCCATGTCGATCGTTTCCCCCCTCCGTGACACGGCGGCAGTGACGTCCGTGAGGGGGGCAATCGATATACCATCGGGGCATGTTTTTTGTTTAGATAAGGCACATTTATGTTGTGAAAAAATACAAAATAATAAATATATAAACTAAAAATAAAAAAATAAAGGTATGCCGACGGCAAGGTCATCGGCATAGCTGCGCACACGGAGCTACGATCCCACGGATCGATGACATGGCATTGCACGCGGATTGATGACGTGGCAGATAGCATGGGCTAGGACTATGCCGACGGCTATGCCGTCGGCATATCTCTGCCACACCACAGGCCCTCACTCCCTCGGATCGATGACGTGTCGACGGCGCGGATCGGTGATGTTAGCAATTCTATGCCGACGGCTAGCCGTCGGCATAGTTATGCCGACGGCCGCCGCTATCCCCCGTCGGTGTAGTTTTGACGCCGTCAAACGGTCGCCGCTAATCGGGTAGGTGGGCCCTTTCTATGCCGACGGCCTCTTCTATGCCGACGGTCCCCGTAGGCGTACCGCGAGCTGTCCCGACGGCCGTAATATGCCGACGGCCCCCGTCGGCATAGGTACACATATGCCGACGACTATTCTACGCCTACGGCCTGCCCTTGGCCGTCGGCATATGTCCATTTATGCCGACGGGCGCCGTCGGCATAGATGAGTCCGTCGGCAACTAGATAATTTCTGGTAGTGTAGGTTTGGTTAAAATTGGTAAGAATCAACATTGTATGCGGCTTGCTCATTACCGCCTCCAGGAGAGCATTCTTCCAATTCCGTCCCATGAGATGCATCAAGGTTAAGACGAGGAGGGTCCATTCTCCACAGGGCGCATCTGAATGTTCAAGGCTACTGGTTTGCTTTGCCCTGATATATAGAGCATGTCTTTTGTTCTTAGCTCTTCTCACTTGTCATGACTACCAGTAGAATATGTCATTTTGGATGGATGCTGTAGCACCTACAATGTCATCACTTGGTTGTTGTTATTATGTCTTGAACTTTTTCTTACTGTTCTGGACTATGGTGTATGAATCTATGGTATTAAAACTCCTTATTACTGTTCCTCCCTACCTCCCATATATACTTAGTTTTGGCATGGTTAAGACATGGCTATGTGCTCATTGGCTGTTAGTTTGATCTCTGAGTTTCAGTGTGCGATTTGATCTCCCTCCAGGCTGTACCTGCTCTTTGTATGCATATAGCTATGTGTATTACGACGTTTCACTCAGCACAGTTTTTTGCCTGACTGTCACTTCAGTGCTGTTGTGATTGGATAATTAAACTTAGTACTCTGGTCATATGTTGTGGGTACTACTGCTGTTGTTTGTTTCCATATTTTATGTTTTCTTAGTGGAAGCGAATACTAAGAGATAAGGTATGCAAACTGAAAGACATATAACTTAATTACAAGTCACTTTGGCAGATTTAAGATAAGAATGGTCACCTTTCTTTCCATGTGGAAAACCTAGTGAACTTCACTGGCTATACTATTATGCCATCTGGATTGCTTTTATGACTCAAACTGCAGCTCTGCTTCCAAAATTTAAGCAAATTACCTTACAGCAAATGTGATCATTCAACTAAGGAAGTGCGCCTATTTAAAGAAAAATTCAAGACATTCATTTTTTTGCTCACATGAGCATAGGATTGCTTCAATCGGTCTTACAAAACTAAGTAATATTGTGCGCAATAGGTGCAAACCTCCAATTCCATTTGCATGAAAACTGATCTCAACCGTACTTAACTATTAGCAAACAAACTACAGACCAGCTTGAACTTACTAACTAGGGAAACAGCTCTTTGCATAGAGCTAAATAGAAAGTCTAAAGCAAAAAAATAAGAACAGCTTATAAGTTACTCATTCTAGCAGCTTCTGTCTCCCATCAGGTGGTAAATTCAGACACCTCTTGCTGCACATTTGTTTGGCGGTAGATGCTGCATTTTTCTGTACTTTGGTTTATGAGTTCCAGACTGAGAAGGTTATCAATGAGGAATCTAGAAAAAATTATCCGTAAAATGGATACAATATCTGGTTTTCCATAATGACCTGATGGCTAAAAGGTCCTACTTCTACCATCGAACATAGCACCCATCTAAATAACTCAGCCGTGTTTGTGCCTTAAATTCAATTAGGAAACACATTTTATTGTACACCAGTCAATCTTTGCAACCGCACGGTACAAAAACAGATGACCTAAAAATTTGTTTTTCTACACGTCACAGACATTTGTCACTCCCTATTCAGCTCCTTTTGTGCTATCTCTAGTTAAAATAATATTTTGGAATGATAGCGATGCAAACACACCTTACCTATTGGAGTTACATAGGGACACCACATTTCATAAAAGTATATTTTACTTGATTAGCTTTAAGAATTGCATATAAAGAGTTAACTGTAAGAATACCATAACTAGTTAGCTGCTAGCTTCTTGATGTGGACACAGGGCATGTCCTGAGATTTTGGGGGCCCGGGGCGAGACTAAAACTCGGGGCCCTTAACATGTCTGCCATAACAATAAAAATGAATATACGTATATATGAAATATTTATCGGTAACACTTAAAATCCATCTAAAATTAGTGTGCATATCAAATAATTTATACATATTACCTTAAAATGTTCTTCTAACAATCCTCGATGCAAAGTCAATTATGATGGGGTCGATGTCAATATTATCCAATAATTTCTTCTTGATGCATATCAATTGTTGCCGAATCATTTAACCTCTCTGAACCATTGTTTACCTCAAATAGTTCTTCAGCAATTTCAACTTTGGAAGCTAGTCACAGGCATACTAAGTAAGATGTGACAAGGAATGGAGATATTAGGGTAACAATCAACTTCTTGGACATGCTCAAAAATCTCCATAGCTCACATAACACCATCTGGCAAAGTTAATTTTATAGTCTTCAATTTAAGAACAAGATCACATACCTCAACATCTCATGAACCATCAAGAGAGAAAGTTTCTGGAAATTTTGTGCATCACTCTTCAAGTTCAATATCATGCGACTTCATGGTCCGCCCGAGCAAATATAATCCGAATATATATCTTTAATCACCATGAGTTCTTTAAATCTACCTTTCAAAGAAGTGATCGCCATATCAACAAAACAAAAGAAGAAATACTTAACTTCCCCCACAAAATAAGAGAAATATTTAACTTGAAAAGCCTTCTCAGCTTCTAGAATTTCTTCTTGATAATCACTTTCGCCATACATATTTCCGCACTGTGATTGTACATGTCATCCACAACTTTCTTCCTTCTCCGTTTATCACTACCAGATGGACACTTCCTCCCAAACGGCATGATAAGACACAATGTTGAAAATAAATATTAGAAAATACATCAATTGACAATTATCGAATGGTCCGATGTGCCGGCTGTTCATCTAGGAGACTATGAAGTAGGAACCGCGGTATGAAATATAAGATATGAGATATACTTTAGTACACATGATTTTCAGCACCCGGGTGCCCCTGTACCCTCTATGCTCACCCAGAGGGTCGAATTGTTGATGGACAGAGAGCAAAGTGATGTTGCGCTGGCCGCCGGGGAAATGAAATCGGCGGACGACCTGACTGAATTAGAAAGGAAAAATCGATTTAGGGGAAAATGGAAAAGGAGCTCCATACGCACAGTCGCAATTAGCCAAGAGGCAAGAGACAACCGTCGGCGGCCGCTGGCAAATTGGAAAGCGCTGCATGAATGTGTGCGTGATGGAATGGAAGGGGGTCAATCAGTTCCTTCTTTTACGGAGTGCACGTACTAACCTAAGGAAAGAATCGGAACTTCCTTCTTTTTCTACGTGCATGTACTAATGAACGAATCGATCGCTGGCTCATCCTTCGTGACTCACTGCGTTCGAACGTTCCGTTGGGCCATAGGCCATAGCCTGCATGTATACCGGGGGAGGGGCCACTACCAGAAATTATCTAGTTGCCGACGGCCTCATCTATGCCGACGGCGCCCGTCGGCATAAATGGACATATGCCGACGGCCAAGGGCAGGCCGTAGGCGTACAATAGCCATCGGCATATGTGTACCTAGGCCGACGGTGGCCGTCGGCATATTACGGCCGTCGGGACAGCTCGCGGTACGCCTACGGGGACCGTCGGCATAGAAGAGGCCGTCGACATAGAAAGGGCCCACCTACCCGATTAGCGGCGACCGTTTGACGGCGTCAAAACTACGCCGACGGGGGATAACGGCGGTCGTCGGCATAACTATACCGACGGCTAGGCCGTCGGCATAGAATTGCTAACATCATCGATCCGCGCCGTCGACACGTCATCGATCCGAGGGAGTAAGGGCCTGTGGTGTGGCAGAGATATGCCGACGGCATAGCCGTCGGCATAGTCCTAGCCCATGCTATCTGCCATGTCATCAATCCACGTGCAATGCCATGTCATCGATCCGTGGGATCGTAGCTCCGTGTGCGCAGCTATGCCGGCGGCCTTGCCGTCGGCATACCTTTATTTTTTTATTTTTAGTTTATATATTTATTATTTTGTATTTTTTCACAACATAAATGTGCCTTATCTAAACAAAAAACACGCCCCGATGGTATATCAATTGCCCCCCTCACGGACGTCACTGCCGCCGTGTCACGGAGGGGGGAAACGATCGACATGGAGGGAATCTGGTTAGAGGGGGGATTCGGGGTGGCCTTTGGGGTGTAGCTATGCTACCGAAACATCGCATGGGTCCCGATGCATGTGTGAAAGTGTTCTGGCATGCGTAGACGCCCGTCTTGGGGCTCCATGGTGTGGCCCCCTCCATGGAAGGCAGAGTCGCCGTCACTTGGAGGGGGTAAGGTGCGGGTGCGGTGGAACCGGAGGGAATATAGTGTTGGGTTGGGTCCAAACCGTGTTTGGGGATGTTGCTATGGGCTGACCTATCGCAACCAGGCGGAAGAGTCCACCGGTCAAAGCCCGCCCGGCGAAAGTCAAAGGGCTAGATCTACTTGTCAACTAGGATTC
>NC_041392.1:703967131-703967657 GCF_002162155.2 Triticum dicoccoides | reverse complement strand
ATGTTGCTATGGGCTGACCTATCACAACCAGGTGGAAGAGTCCACCGGTCAAAGCCCGTCCAGCGAAAGTCAAAGGGCTAGATCTACTGGTCAACTGGGATTCGGGGTGGCCTTCGGGGTGTAGCTATGCCACCGAAACATTGCACGGGTCCCGATGCATGTGTGAAAGTGTTCTGGAATGCGTAGACGCCCGTCTTGGGGCTCCGTGCTATGGCCCCCTTCCACGGAAGGCAGAGCAGCCATCACTTAGAGGGGGGATGGTGCGGGTGCGGTGGAACCGGAGGGAATCTAGTGTTGGGTTGGGTCCAGACCGTGTTCGGGGATGTTGCCATCTATGCCTACGGCCTTGCTGTCGGCACCTGGAGGGGGGAAACGGACGCGTGGGATCTACACGGAGGGGATCTTGCTGTGGGTCTGGCCCGGATATTGCTCCAAAGTGTTCCTATGGGCTGACCTAACACAACCGGGTGGGGAGGTCCACTGGTTAAAGCCCGTCCGTGCAAAGTCAAAGGGCTAGATCCCGTGG
>NC_041392.1:703965831-703966948 GCF_002162155.2 Triticum dicoccoides | reverse complement strand
GGGGGGGGTAGCAATGCCACCAGAGTGTCGCACCGGGCCCTCATACATGCGGGGTGGTGTGGTGGCATGTCCAAAGAGGCGGGACGCGTCTCCGGGGCGTGGCCCCCCCTCACGGACGACGATGACACGGTAGTAGACGTTCTGCGGTAACGATGCGGCGTCAATATTACTAAATACTCGGAGCACGATAAAATCATAAGTTTTTTTGCATGATGCGGGCACATGTGCTATAGGAACGATGTTATTTTTTCATAATTTTTGGTGATGGAGAAGTCTCCGAAAAATTCCCTCTACGCGGATTGCCCTTCGCGCGTCTACGGGTGTGGCCGGCGGCCTCCGAGGGCTAGCATGCCGCCAAATCTTGCGTAGGCGGCCTCTCACAAGTCTGGAAGTGTTGTGGCGGTTGCAAACGCCCGTCACGCGTCTCCGGGGTGTGCCCCCCCCCTCACGGACGGTGCAGTTGCCGTCACCTGGAGGGGGGAAATGGACGCGTCGGGTCTACACGGATGGGATCTTGCTGTGGGTCTGGCCCGGATGTTGCTCTAAAGTGTTCCTATGGTCTGACCTAACACAACCGGGTGGGCAGGTCCGCTGGTCAAAGCCCGTCCGTGCAAAGTCAAAGGGCTAGATCCCGTGATCAAACGCTACAGGGTTAGGCGGGACGGGGGACCTGGGGGGTAGCAATGCCACCGGAGCGTCGTACCGGGCCCTCATATATGCGGGGTGGTGTTGTGGCATGTCCGAAGAGGCGACACACATCTTCGGGGTGTGGCCCCCTAACGGATGGCGCCGCCGTCGGCACTGGGAGGGGGGAAACGGACGTGTCGGGTCTACACGGTGTGGATATGTAGCAGTGTGTTTGGCCCGGATGTTGCTCCCAGGTGTCCCTCTGTCGATGACCCCCTCCCCCTTCACTCACCTGACGAACTAAGCTAACCCCGCCCCCACCCCCACCCTCACCGTCGATGACCCCCTCCCCCTTCACTCACCTGACGAACTAAGCTCCAGATCGAGCACGTGATCGAGGGCGGCCATGGCGCTCCAATACCCGCGACC
This sequence comes from Triticum dicoccoides, assembly GCF_002162155.2. Taxonomy (NCBI): domain Eukaryota; kingdom Viridiplantae; phylum Streptophyta; class Magnoliopsida; order Poales; family Poaceae; genus Triticum; species Triticum dicoccoides. The sequence goes on along the minus strand of NC_041392.1, from coordinate 703,965,892 downwards.
AGGCCACGGCCTTGGCGGACGAAGCTGCTCGAATTCGGCACCTCCCCTCCCCTCCCCTCTG
>NC_041392.1:703959652-703965034 GCF_002162155.2 Triticum dicoccoides | reverse complement strand
CCTCCCCCGACCCTAACGCCGCACCAGCCTCCCCCCGACCGCGAGCCAGCCGCAACTCCTGCCGGCCCGCGCGCCCGGCCCTCTCGTCCCCAGCCGCCCCTGCCTCGGCCCTCCACCGCCGCCCCTGCTCGCCCGCTGCCCCGGCCGCCCTGCCTCGCCGTCCCGGCTGGCCCGGTGAGCTTTTTTTGCATTTTTTTGCATTTTTTACTGCTTGTTATGTGATAGATGCATGTTGTATGGATGAATGGATGGATTGATGTATATTGGTTAGTTATTTTATCATGATGATCTTGCTAAAAAAATGTTGTCAAATGTATGTGATAGATGCATGTTGTCAAATGTTGTCAAATTTGAAGAACAAAATTGGTATATTTGAGATGTTGTCCAATAGCTATAGTTTCATTTTGTGATGTTGACAAAATTGGTATCTGATGAGTAGTTATTTTATCATGATGATCTTGCTAAAATAAATTGAAGAACAAAATTTGACACTTGATGAAAATTAGGATTTGAAGTATCATGATGATCTAAAACCTTGACTAGATGTCATTAGCAATATGATTTTTTTCATAGTTTGAAGTGTCAATGCTTTATGTGATGTGGTGCCGTCAAATTTTTTGACTCGGTAAAATTTACAGGCTTTGTGGTATTTCATCTCCCTGGAGCCTTCGTCGTCTGGGTTTGGTCCGTGATCCTGCCACTGCTCGACTACTTCCTCTACAGTGGAGGGTGAGCTACGAATCCACCTTCACCTCCTAGCCTCTTTTAACTAGATTAAATTTTCACATCAAGTCGCGTAACCTAGGTCTCCCGTCCGAAAGGGTTGCATCGATAAATATGCATTCAATTGCATATTTATCACCGCAGCTCTTTCGGATTGTCCAGCGCTTTCCACGGACAGCCCGAGGATGTGTAGATTTGGTACGTTGTTCATGCTCTACCCCGTTCCGAGACAAGATTTCGGCGGCGCCTCCCTGTTGTTCTCGGATGCACATTCTCTCGGCATTTTGCCGAGACGTGTATTTGGAGAACAGCGGGGAGGTGCTGACGAAATTTTGTCTCGGAACGGGGTAGAATGGAGAACGTACTCAATCTACACATCCTCGGGTGGGATTAGGACCCATCTTTACCTATTAGAGATGTAGGTGGATTCAACGCGGTAAAAACTAAAAATTTGATGTGATTAATTTAAGTGAATCCTTAATTATGTTGTGTGGCTTGCAAAAAAGCAGAGGATGGCAGATAATCAGTGGATGTATAGTGGTTTTATCCGTCGGAATCGAGTAACATCAGAGTGGATCGCGAAAACCGATGTGTATTTGAAGGAGATATTCCGTCGTCCAATGAGAATTATCCCACCATGCCCCTGTGCGAGATGTGCCAGACGTCACCGTAGAAATCACATGAGTGAGCACCTTCGCACACACGGATATATGCCAAACTTTGACATGCCGCCGATACACATAGCCGAGCAGGACCGTGGTAGAGAGGAGGTGATGCGACAAGGCATCGATGGATATGAGGACGACGGGGTCAGGGACATGCTAGATGATGTCATTGTTGCAGAAACGGCAAATGCGACACCTTCAGAGAATGAACCGGAGGAGCCGGAGGCAACCGCAAAGGCCTTCTTGGAGATCTTGGCCTCGTCGAAGAAACCTCTTTATGCGGGTGCGAAAATATCTCAGCTGGATGCCATCTCGCAACTGATTGCAGTCAAGGCTGAGTACGGCTGTAGCCAGAAATGCTTCGAAGCATTCCTGGGAGTATGGGCTAACAGCCTCCCTGAGGGTCATGAACTGCCGAAAAGCATGTACGATACAAAGAAAATCATGAAGGCACTCTCTATGGATTATGAGAAAATAGATGTTTGCCCGAAGAATTGCCTTTTGTTTAGGCACGAGTATGCGGATGACAAGTACTGTAGGAAGTGCGGTTCGTCTCGTACATTGAGGTGGTCGGTGAGCATGGTAAGAAAAAGCAGCTAACCATCCCCGTTAAGGTTCTTCGGTATCTTGATTTTATAAAAAGACTGCAGCGCCTTTTCATCATGAAGGAGTCTTCCAAAATGATGAAGTGGCACAAGGAAGGTATAAGGTACAATCCAAAAAAAATCATACATCCATCGGGAGGGGAAGCATGGAAGTCATTCGATGAAGAATACCCCGAGGAAGCAGCCGAGGCTGGGAATGTCAGAATAGCCATATCAGGTGATGGGTTGAATCCATAGTGTATGTCGTCCAATCCATACAGCTGCTGGCCTGTGTTTGTAATTCTGCTCAATCTTCCTCCCGGTGCCCTAATGCAATGGAAGACCGTGTTCTTGTCGCTCATCATTCCAGGGCCAGACTACCCGGGGAAGCAATTGGGTGTGTTTATGCAGCCGCTTGTGGATGCTTTACACCATTCTTGGTACTTTCCGAGGTTGACATACGACCGGGATCTGCAGAGAAATTTCTTGATGAAAGTTTGGTTGCACTATTGCATGCATGACTTTCCCGGCTATGCTCTATTCTGCGGATGGTGTACAAGTGGTAAGATGCCATGCCCAGTGTGCATCCAGGCTCTGCGAATGATTTGGCTGAGTAAGGATGGCAAGTATGTAGCCTTTGACCTGCATCGACAGTTCCTCCCTCCAGACCATCCAGACAGGGAAGACAAGAAGAACTTCACGAAAGGCCGGGTTGTTCATGAAGTAACCGAGATTCCAACATTTTCGGGGGCAGATGTTCTTGCTCAGCTAAAAACTCTCAAGCCTAAAGTCAAAGGCAAAGCCAAAGCCAAAGCCAAAGGCTTCGAGGGATATGGTGAGACGCACAACTGGACGCACATTACCCCCTTCTCGCAGCTTCCCTATTTCAAGGACCTCAAACTTCCTTACAATATTGATGTGATGCACACCGAAAAGAATGTGGCAGAGTCCCTTTTCCACACGATCCTCAACATTCCTGATAAGACGAAGGATAACGTAAAAGCTAGAGCTGATCAATAGAGAATTTGTGATAGACCACGCTTGAACATGAAGCCTCCCACAGGCGGTCGAAAAAACTGGTTCAAGCCAGATGCTAACTTTGTCTTTAAACCGCCAGAAAAAAAAGAAGTACTTATCTGGCTGAAACAAATTTTGAAGTTCACCGATGGTTATGCATCGAATATAAGTAAGGGAGTCAATCTTTCAATGGGCAAAGTGACCGGCCTGAAGAGTCATGACTACCATGTATGGATTGAGCGGATAATGCCGGTGATGGTTCGAGGCTATGTCCCCGAGCATGTCTGGCGAGTGCTTGCCGAGCTTAGCCATTTCTTTCGCACGCTTTGTGCTAAAGAAGTAAGTAAAGAGGTGATTGAAAAATTGCATAAGAAGGCACCAGAGTTGATAGTCAAGCTAGAGAAGATCTTTCCGCCAGGCTTCTTTACTCCGATGACACATCTCATTTTGCACCTCGCGAACGAGGTATTGTTGGGGGGCCCTGTGCAAAATCGCTGGCAGTACGGCCCTAAGAGGCAGAACAAGCATCTCCGACGGAAATGTGGAAACAAAGCTAAGATTGAAGCTTCCATAGCTGAGGCAGTTATCCTAGAGGAGGTGTCAGACCTCAGGACATCATACTATCCAGACCACGTTCCCCATCTGCATAACAAGGTGCCTCGATACAATAAAGAGCCCAAGTATCAACCCAGGCTCGATCTATTCAACGCGCAAGGTGGGAGAGCTGGGGCCTCGAAATCTTATAACATGCCACGACAAGAGTGGGAGGACCTCATGTTCTATATCTTGCGCAACATCAAGGAAGTTGAGGAAGTGTGGATGAGGTAATACCACTACACCATTCCTTTATGTCTTCCACATCATCATGTTTCATGTTCACTTAGTCCCGGTCTAACACAGCTTATCTTTTTTTAGTGATTTCGTTCAAGAGGAATGGATGGGAGTGAATCCTCCTACTGAGGCGGAGGCACTTACTCTTCTCTGTCATGGAAACCCTGGACGTAAAAAATTTGTTGCTTGGTTCATGGAGAAAGTAATTTTCCACACTCCCCTATTAAATACCTACTTCAACATTTATTAGTTAACCGAACTAATGCACGCAACAATTTCCATTATACTTGTAGGGAAAAGATCCGAACATATCTATGGATGATGAATTGAGATGGGTTTCCATGGGTTTTGACCCTGCCGTCATGACATGTAAAAAGTATGATGTGAATGGGTATCGCTTCCATACAGAGGAGCACCAAAACAGTCGCCCCGATCCCAAAACTATAAATACTGGAGTGTACACCCCCGGTCAAAATTCAGTAGACTACTACGGAAGGGTACAAAATATATACGAGGTTAAATTCCGCCAGGGGCGTGAGACCCTAAGTCTGCCTGTGTTCAAATGCCGATGGTTCGATCCGCGGGAGGGGGTAAAACATACGCCTTCCATTGGTTTGGTCGAAGTTAAACCATCAACCGTCTATGCCGGAGCCGATCTCTTCATTGCTGCTACCCAAGCTACACAAGTATATTATCTGCCTTACCCATGCCAGAAAGTGTATCTAAAGGGTTGGGAAGTTGTGTTCAAGGTGTCGCCACATGGTAAGCTACCAGACCCGAATGAAGACGATTACTACAACATTAACCCCATGACATACGAGGGAGTGTTCTATCAAGAGCAACCTGATGATGATGATGATGATGTGGTTAGAAACGATGACGCTAGACCATTGGGTGATGATGATGTGGACCCAAACGTCGACGATGCACGGAATGATGGTGAGACCATTGTCAATGAAAATGACATACTTATGCTAGAAAAGTTAAACGAAGACGCTGACGATGAGGAAGAGCCTCCACCTCTGTCAGACAACGAAGATGATATGATTGATAGTGATGATGAGACGGACCGAGAAAGAGGTTACAACAGTGATGATTCATATGGGTTCTAGCAGATGTACGTTTCAAGTATTTTTTTCTATAATTTAGGAATATGCCTTTTTATGCATTTTTATTAATGTGTTTATTATCATGCCTTTTCCTTAATTTCATTAATTTACTAATTGCCTTTTCTCTTTTCAATGCAGGTTCGTGGAACATGGGCAAGGGGAAGGCCGACGGCGTGGGTTTCCTACGCAAGGTCGTCGGCCTGCCTAGTCAGAGTGGTCGAGCACGTAATCCTCCCCCTCGGCTACTTGACGATGACTCCTCACAGGGAGGTCGACGGATAGGTGCCCCTAGAGGAGGAGGGGGCGGGGGGAGAGCCTATAGAGGACGAGGTGCTGGGGGGAGAGCCACTACAGGGGGTCGCGGCCAGAAAGAGCGCACCCTCACCGACTTAGGGGTGTTGTCTTCGAGGCCCTCCTCTAGTGAGGTACCCTCCTCTAGTGAGGTACCCTCTA
>NC_041392.1:703953244-703959452 GCF_002162155.2 Triticum dicoccoides | reverse complement strand
AGGAGGAGGAAGAGGAGGAGGAGGAGGTTGGGGAGGAGGTTGGGGAGGGGGAGGCAGGCGAGGAGGAGGGTGGTGGCGGGGATGATGGTGGTGACGGGAAGGGGGTTGACAAGAAGGGGTGGCTGCGTGGCAACGCAAAGCTACCAAAGCAGGTTCCTGCTACCGAGGAGCAGAAGTGGCTCATTGAGCCCATGGGAAAAGAGTTAGTGGTTCATTATTTTGCTTGTCACATGCTTATTCCGGTTGTTATTTATTTTGCTTGTCACATACTAATAGTTCATTCTTTTGCAGCAACTGGGTATATTCTAAAGGGGTCCGTATTCCCAACGGCCTCATCACCGTCTTGCTGAAGTTATATTGGCCGGGGTTGTACTGTCCTGATCTAGTCAGGCAGCCGGACCGTCGGGTTTTGGCCACGAGCTGGGACCACTGGGAAGCGGCCCGCCACGCGGACCATGAGACCCATGCCAAGGCCGTGATCACTACTTTCTGGGTGAGTTCTCTTCAGAAGCACAAGTCCATTCTAGTTTCATGAATGATTTAACTCATGGCTTCTTCCATTCTTGTTTCATGCATGATTGTAGACATTCTATCGAGTTCTTCTGGAGCACAGGGCTAGAGCGGACCAGATCGTGCTGCGCCAATGCAAGAAGAAGGCCCGCCAGATGCAGTACGAGGTGCGCTATGTGGCCATCTCCACATACTACCACGACTATCTTGGTGTGAAGATGACCAAGGAAGAAGCGTGGAGGATGGCCATTACCTTGGTGTGAAGAAGGCCCGCCAGATGCAGTACGAGATGGCAGTAAGTATAAAAGATTTTTCATTATGCTTTCATTATGCTCTCATTACCTTGTGGTACATTATGCTTTATGCTCTATGCTTCCATAACACCAATTTGGACACACCTACATGCCATTATGCTTTTATTATGTAGGTGTGTCCAAATTGGTGTTATGGAAAAGACGAGTCCTGGGCGGCATTGGTGGATCTTTGGTGTGATGAGGCTGGAGCCTGGGCGGCTATGAGAACCAAAAATAAGGCTAACCGAGGGACGGAGGGAGTACATGCTCAGGGAAACCGAAACCACTATCTCCACAAGGCAGTTAATGTATGACTAACCCCATTAAACATTCTGCTTCTTCTATTTACCATCACTTTCTTATGTATGACTAATCTCTGTTTGGTGGTGCAGGAGGAGAAACTGAAGCGGCCGCTCTTAGACATGCAGGCGTGGGAGATCGCCCATACGTGGAAGGACTCCAAGCCTGGCGAGCCCCATTACTACGGCAAGAAGACCGCGGGGAGGAAGCAGGCCTACTCCGAAGCGTATCTGAAGTTGCATCCTGACACAGCTGACCCCATTGCGGCACCTCTGGACGACAGGGCGGTGGTGAGCATGGGGCCCAAGGAGCACGGTCGGGAGGCGGTTCTCGATGCTGTGATCACTCCTAGTATCTCCTACACACAGCTTCGTCGGATCGACCCGAGCCTGAGCCAGCGCACGAGCCAGCCAGTGACCAGTACACAGTCCCTCTTTCAGGAGCAACAATCTGTAAGTATTTTCCCTCTTATCTTCATTGCTCACTTCATTTTCCGCATTTAGTAGTTTTATGAATTCCATCATGTCATACCGTAGGCCTACATGGAGTACACACGCCAGGAGACCATGGCGTGGCATCAGAGGCTTTATGAACACCAAGTGCAGAGGGATAGCCAGATGCAGCAGGCTTTTCAGGATATGGCGGCCGGCAGGTGTCCTCGGTTCCCTCCAGCACAACCAGTGCTGATGAGCTTTGAGGAGTTTGTGGCACAGAACGCTGGCCCCTCGCCGGTTAGTTCATCCCCAATCTATTCACCCAAAGCATGTCATGCCTTTCAACACAGTCATATATCCCGTGCATATGTCTTTTCAACATCCAGGGAACATGTGGATCTACCGTTGGTGGTGGTCTTCGCAGCACTCCGGAGACACGGAGCCCGACCACTCCGATCCACGGAGGCGGAGGCGGAGGCGGTCTTGGCGGTAGCGCTGCCGTTAGCAGTGACAACCTGGGCTTTGGCCGTCTTGGCGGTGACGACCTCCGTGGTGCTCGATGATCCTTGTGTGGTGATGATGCTTGAGATGACTTGTGTGTGGTGATGATGCTTGAGATGACTTGTGTGTGGTGATGATCATTTAGATGACTTGTGTGCTTCTCTATACGCTTATGTTGGTTGTGATGATGTTCATTTAGAGACTTGTGTGTGATGATGCTTATGCATATATTGTTGTGATGGTGCCGGATGATATCCCGTTGTGTTTTATATGTCTATCTCATCATATATATCTGCTGATATGTGCTGCTATTTGAATTGAATTGATCTGAAAACAAACAGAAAAAAGAAAAAAAAAAGCAAAAGCAAACTATGCCGACGGCTAGGCCGTCGGCATAGGGCTAGCGTGAGCTCCCAGTAGCTGACACGTGGGCGCCTATGCCGACGGCCTAGCCGTCGACTTAGTTTAAAAACTATGCTGACGGCTAGGCCGTCGGCATAGGCGCCCACGTGTCAGCTACTGGGAGCTCTGTATGAAGGACTATGCCGACGGCCTGGCCGTCGGCTTAGTTTCAAATTATGCCGACGACCAGGCCGTCGGCATAGCCCTGGTCCTAGAGCAGCGGCTGGTCGCCACGTGACACACCTATGCCGACGGTCGAGCCGTCGGCATAGTTTTTGACTAAGCCGGCGGCTAGGCCGTCGGCATAGTGGTGCCACGTGGCGACCGTTCGTTGGGCAGACTTGACGGCGGCCGCCGTTAGGCGTGATAGTTGCCGACGGCCAGGGCCGTCGGCACAGATGTACGGCCCTCGTCGGCGTATCATATATGCCGACGACTTTTCTATGTCGACGGCCTCCCTGGCTGTGCCGACGCATATGTTGCCGACGGCTCTATGCCGACGGCCTCCCTGGCTGTGCCGACACATATGTTGCCGACGGCTCTATGCCGACGGGGGCCGTCGGCATAGGCCTATCCCGACGGGACTCAGGGCTATGCCGACGGCCCTGGCCGTCGGCATAGGGGGCGATTCTGGTAGTGGGCCCCTCGATTTTGGGGGCCCGGGGCGGCTGCCCCCCTGCCCCTCCCCAGGGCCGGCCCTGTGTGGACATCCGAAATGCACCTATATTGGTCATCTATTTATGAAAATACACATCTACACTAAATTTGGTAACAAAAAAGGTACTCCAATCCAATATGATCTGAAATGCATTATGTTGGTAGTTGTCTGTCCAATTTACCAAAAAGCGCCAACGTGGCAGCCTCAATTATTACTATTTTATCCTCTCATCTTTGTCTCATTATATTTTTCTCAAAGGCAACGTGCAATTATACATGTGTTAGTCGATATATTAAATATTTCTTCCCGAATCAAGGCTGAAAATCTACATGGCAAGAGTGATACATTGAATTCTACTTGTGCAGCCTGGTCATCCGCAAGCTGCTCGCATGCCTATTCCTCGATTGTATAATTTCATATGTGGCCTCTATCACCACAGGTTAAATGGGGAATGTCTTAACAGTGGGATATAACGAATGGAGGAGCATCGAAGTCATACTGTCGTCGACTAAACTGGACCGTCCGGGTTTGTTAGCCGGTAGACTGTGTTGTCCGACGTTCCACGACCATGGCAACCTGCACTGGAATTCTTATTGGTTTGATTTTCACATTACGTGCCCTAGACGTATTCTTGTATTTGACACAGGTACCGAGTCATTCCAGTGGATGCGTGGTCCTTCCCAGGTGCGCTGCTTTGCTGAGTTGTTCGACATGAATGGGACACTGGCTGTGTGCAGCAAACCGGTTCAGCAGTATCCGGCAACAACTTTTGATATCTGGCTAGTGCAGGACTATGAGGCCGAAACACGAGTCTTCAAGTGTCGGATTGACCAGTTTGCTTTGCCCATGGAATCACGGCATGTATTTTCTCTTAGCTCTTCTTACTTATTAGTACTACTAGTAGAACATGTCATTTTGCAGCTACGCTATTCCTGCTTATTGTAATGTCTTGATCATCTACGTAACTTTGTAAACTATGCAGTATTGTTCTATGTGTTAGAAATTTATTATTGTGCCTCCCTGGCACCCAAATTTACTGTAATTTTGTTACGGCTATCTTTGGTTGAGATGCACGAATTGTTATCACGTGGCTCATCCGTGCGCTGTTAGTTTGACGTCTGTTTCTCACTGTGCAATTTGGTTATAAGTATTAAGTTGTGCCTGCTTTTTGTGAGCATGTTTTTAGCCATATTTGCATACATGATGCATGTGTGTATTATGACACTTAATTAGCATAGTTATGTTTCTCATAGTTACTGGATTGCTGCTAAGGTTGAAGGAAGAACCGGTGCTATGGTTGTGTGTACATTTTCTTCCGGTAGAAGTGAGTTGAAAGATGGATTGTCCTGGAGCAAGATAAATTTTACTTAGAATTGGTCTTGCTCATATTGTTTGAGAACGCTTCTGTCTGACAGTGATACACTATGGCATTTCCTTAGATGTCAATCATTGCATTTTTAGTTGTTGGAATGGTTATTCAGTATTTCTCATTTCAAGGCTAGTACTTTGATCTTTGTTGTTCAGAATGCAATTTGGTCTAAACTCTACTCCTGTTTGCTTATAGCACCTTGTTTCTCCTGCTTTCTGTGTCAACATGTTTTAGTCAGGCATACCTGCGTAGCTGCGTGCATTATGTCACTTAATAAGCACAAATTCATGTCTGATTGTTACTTCAGTGCTGCTATGATTGAAGAAAAGCGCCGTCGTGTTGGGGGTATTGCTAAGGCCTCTGGCTTGCTGCTGTCCTTCTTTTGCGTCAAGGGTTTAGCATTTTAAATATCGAAACGAATTGAAGGTGCACTCTCCCCCAGCTTGTTCCACTCGGTGTGAAATTTGGTCATAACTCCGAAGTTGCACATACTCTTTGTATAGATGTGTTCACTTGCATATAGTTGCATGTATTACGATACTTAATTCGCACAGTTTTTTGTCTGATCGGTAGTGCTGCTATGTTTGGAGAATTAACCTTGGTGCGTTGGTTGCGTGTCTGAAGTACTGCCAAGGCCCTTGTTTCCTTTGGTTATGAACTTATCCACATGCCAATAGCTGTCCCACAATGAAGGACTTCGTCCATGTTTATGATAAAAAAACTGTTTCATTTGGTTATGAACTAATCCACATGCCAATAGCTATGACTCAATGTAATAATTATTTTTGAAGCAATCAGATATGACTCCGCATGTGTGTAGTTATGGTGAGATAATCAATAATCATGTGTGTGTACAAGTTAAACAAGAATTTGTTCATCTGGGTGCCTGATTACAATGCTGTATGGTGTATAAACATAAAATATATATTAATCTCAAAGCATGATCTAAGAGTAGATAGTGGGGATGGGATAAAAAAATCCGCACTCTTATTCATTTAGATTACAAAAGGGTGTAGTTTTAATATTTATACGTGTAGAAAAACCATCTCCTACTATCAGGAGATGTAGCAGCAAATTTTATTAAATATACCCCAATATACAAATGTACAAGATTCACTAAATGGCAGGTACAAACATGCCCCCTTTGCATATAGCGGTTACATATTGTCTCAAAAACATGTAGATTGAAGTCTCTTTCCGAGTGCTGCCATGGCTAGGTAGTACACTAGTGCAGAACCGGGCAATAGCACCGGTTCGTAAGGCCCTTTAGTGCCGGTTCCATAACCGGCACTGAAGTGTGGTCACTAAAGGCCCCCCCCCTTTAGTACCGGTTCAGCACGAACCGGTGCTAAAGGGCAACCACGTGGCACGAGCCAGCTCCGGGGGCTGGGAGCCCTTTAGTACCGGTTGGTAACACCAACCGGTACTAAAATGTTTGGGTTTTTTTTGGTTTTATGATTTCTTTTTTCATTTAATTTTGTGTTTTCCATTTTAATTCTTTTTCATTTGCTGGTATTTTACGATACTACACATTGTACACGTTATGCATATATATATATATATATATATAGAATTTCTAGTAGAACCAATAATATATATATATATCATCAATGTCTCACAAACCACCATATTAATTCACACATACACACATGTATAGCTATATACAATTTCTCCTACATATGCATGTTGCCTTCGCAGCCAGTGGCATTAGCCTAATTGGTGCCTTCGGAGCACGATGACA
>NC_041392.1:703947282-703952852 GCF_002162155.2 Triticum dicoccoides | reverse complement strand
GGGGGGTAGCGGGTAATAGTATTCTCCATTCGGATTTATGACCTGGTCGAGCAAAAATCCCGCTATTTCCTCTTGAAGTGCTTCTACGCGCTCCGTTTCTAGGAGCTTGTCTCGCACCTCTTTGAATTGTTAAGAAGGAGATCAATATGCATGTGTATTAGTTGTGTGACTAGATATCGATAATGGTGTAAAAATTGTGAATAGTATTCTGACAAGCGTACTCATTCCTGTCTTTGAGATCTGCTCCTTTCGGACGCCATCATGCGAATGTTCTCGCAAACGCAGAATGCACACAGATCAGTCCCCTGCGCCTGCTTCAGGGCCTTTATTACGAGAATGGAATTTAATTTGATCAGATAATAATTAATCAAGCATGATAATTAAAGAGATGGCAGCTAGCTAGCTAGTACTACTTAATTACTTACCTTGGGTCGAAACCATTTCAGCTGTCGTTTCCATTCGCCTTCCGTGACGCTGATGAACCTTGCCCAAGCCCTGCCCGCCGACAAAGAAAATGAATAAAGGGGTTATTAAATAGTTCATATCATGAAATGACGAACTAAATAGGCCGAGATATATAGTTAATAATGATTGAAATTACCTGTTGACTATCCCAAACAAGATGTTATAATCACTATTTGCTTTGAGTAGTGAGTCCAGTATTTGAACTGTTCCGGTGTCAACTTTAATGATACACAAGATCTAGTGAAATCTGCATGCACACATGTTTGCATGTCTTAATTAAGCGGGCATATGTAAGCAAAAACATGTAGCTAGCTAGTAGGCAAAAACAGAGAATTTGTAGTACAAGAAAGTGTGACTCACTGGAAGTTGTAAGGAAGTAGTATATCTTCATTGTATTTGAGGCGCTTCAAGAACTCTAGCATGCTGTCCTCTACCTGCTTTTCATAATGCTTGTTTATTTTCCATGTGTATTAATTAACGGTGTTTAGGTCAATGAACCCAATGCCATAGCGTCCACCTTTTCTCATTTCATACATCTTCATCCTGCATAATACCACAGAAAAGAATATAGTGAGGATAATAACAGGTAATGATTGATCAAAAGGATCACTACAACTAGCTTGAGACTTAAATTACAGAAAGAAATCACTTACAGACAATAGCAACTGACGATAGATTTGTCGAGTGCGTCTTGATTGTATAACTGAAACAGTTCATAATACTCAACGGTCACAACATTCTCATGGTAGCAATGATCCTTCTTGACTTGCACCATGAGGGACTCTCGATCGGATCTCTTGGTAATGTCCATGTACCATTGATGCAATTCATACATTCTCGTTGGGAGCTTCTTGACCTCTTCTGGCTTGACCAAAGGTTGGCCCCGGGCATATTTCCGTTTTATTTCCTCCTCTGTAAGCACAGGCATGTCCTTGATCTCGAGGAGTTGTCCAATAGTGATTTTGAGAGTTTCAGCCTGCATTATATGCTCCTGGGTTATTACCACATCGCCCACCTCGGGAACGTAAATTGTTTACCCACAATAATATTGGGCGCGCGTACTGTCACGTGTTGTTTGCGGCACAACAAACGGGGGATCGATTGCGCCGCCTGTTCTCCCAGCTGGGCAACGGTTTTCCCGCATTTTTTGACAGCTGCTTGTTGTTTGCTCGAGCTCGAGCTCGCCTTCTTCTGTAGACGTTGTCGATGTAACTTCCTGATGTGGCGCTCATAGTCTGCGTCAACAGGCTTAGGAGCTGGTGGTTGAGCCATACGAATGAAGTGGTCAACTACTTCCACAGGCACTTTCTCCCTTGGTGGCGGTGGCGGTTTCGGTCCAAAATGGGCGTCGACTTCTGCTCGCACTATGGCATTGGTTTGCTCCTCGGTCCTGTCGTAAGCCCTCTCAGGAAGAGGAGTAGTGAGGTTTGGACCATATTTATATCGCTTGCCTCCGCCTGTACTTCCTGTACTATGACCTCGACTCTTACCGCTACGCACCATAGCTGCGGGGTGTCTCTTCTGCGATTGCTGAGGCGGTGGAGACGGCTGACGGGGCTGAGTTGGACGAGGAGGAGTGGCCTGAAGCTGTGCCGGACTTGCAGTGGCCTGAGGTTGTGCCGGACTTGGAGGAGGAGTGGACGTCTGACGCTGTGTCGGACTTGGAGGAGGAGTGGCCTGACACTTTGCCGGACTTGGAGGAGGAGGAGTGGCCTCACGCGTTGGTGGACTTGGAGGAGCGGGAGTCTGCTGACTCGGTGGCGGACTTCGACGAGGAGTCGGGTGACGCGGTGTCGGTGGCCTTCGAAAGATGATGCAATCCTTTCTCCATAGGATGATACGATGTTTGGTATCTCTGAGTGTGTGCTCCTCGTCACCTCCAGGAATGTCAAGCTCTAGCCCCGAATATTGGTCCACCACCTCATCAACCACGACACGAGCATAGCCTGCTGGAATCGGGTTGCAATGGAAGGTTGCATCGGGGGAATTTGTATAAGCAATGCCGTCCGCCACCTTCAAGGACATGTTCTTAATTTTGAAGTGTAGCTCGCAGTAGTGTTCTCCGCGATATCATCCACGGGGTATCTATCCAGCATTGCGTCAAACGGGGCGGAACCCACACTACTTCTCGGCATGGATGGGGCGGTGGTATCCAATGGTGGATCATCCGCTAGCTGCTGCAGCTGCTGAAACCCCCTTTGCTGGCTAAGTGAGTCGATCTGCTCCTGCTGCCGCTGGAATTTGATTGCCAAGTCCGCGTGCGCTGATTCTAGGACTTGAAGGTGTTCATAGTCGAGCTTCCTCTACTCCTCCTCCATCTTCCTCTTCTTCTCCTCCGCAATCTTCTTTCTCGCACGGGTTCTATAGTCGGCGTTCCAGTCCGAAAACCCCTCATACCACGGAATAGCGCCCATGCCTCGTGTTCTTCCCATGTGTTCAGGATTTCCCAGGGCACGCGTAAGCTCGTCGTTCTCTCTGTTGGCCTCGAACAACCCGGATCGAGCCTCTTCTATTGCAACAAGTAGCTTATCTTCGGCTCCGTCCAGACATGCCTTCTTGGAAACTTTGCCTGTCTTCGGGTCCAACTCCCCCCCATGCGCATAGAACCAAGTCCTGCACCTGGGGGGCCAGCTCAATGTTTCTGGAGTGACACTTGCATCCAGCATCTCTTTCTCAGACTTATCCCACTTAGGCATTCCCAGCGCATAGCCACCTGGCCCCAGCTTATGGAACTTATCCTTTTTTGCGGCATTGGCCTTGTTTATTCTTGACCGTTTCTTAGATAATTCTGAATCCTTGAATTTCACGAAATCGTCCCAATGAGCACTTCGATTCTCTAGTGTTCCCTCGAATACTGGAGTCTTCCTTCCTCCCTTGACGTACTTGTCCCATTCACGATTCTTGTGGTTCTTGAATGCAACCGCAATCTTCCTAAGAGCAGCGTCCTTGACTTTCTGCACATCTGCTTCTGTGAAATGATCTGGTAGGGTCAAATGTTCCATGAGAGTATCCCAAAGCAGACTTTTTTGTCTGTCATCGACAAAAGTAAGATCTGGACGTGGCTTTGCTGGCTTTCTCCATTCTTGAAGGGAGATCGGGAGTTGGTCCTTCACAAGAACTGCGCAGTGACGAACGAACTTGTCCGCAATCTTCTTAGGCGCTGATGGTTCGCCATTAGGTTTGATTGCCTCGATATTATACTTTACGTCCTCCTTCAGCTTTTTGTTTGGGCCTCGTTTCGTCCTGTTGCCTGAAGATTTGCTCGATCCGGATGGCTGAAAGAAGAAAGATCGATTCGTTAATATATCTTCAACTCATTTAAAACATGTGATGATCACCAGATGCCTGCTTATATAAATATATATACCTCTCCGGTGTTGTCATAATCGTAGTTCATGACTTCATCAATTCAGTCGTCGCGATCGAATATCATATCACCCTCTCCGGTGTTGTTTAGAAATTCGAAGCCGTCATAATCTTCTTCATTCTGATCATCATCTGGCCCGCATATTATATCGAACATGGTCTGTTCTCCCTCTCTGTTGGTATTGTCCGCCATAGCTTTTATTTAACTATGCCAAAAGAAATATAAAACAATTTAGTATTCAAATTACATCTTCTTGAATAATATATATAATCTCGAATACATCGTCTCGAATAATAGATATAATCTCAAATACATCGTCTCGAATAATAGATATAATCTCGAATACATCGTCTCGAATAATAGATATAATCTCGAATACATCATCTCGAATAATATATAATCTCGAATACATCGTCTTGAATATTATATATCGAGTACATCACTGGCTAGGTAGCTAATAAAGATCGAATACTACAAAAGAATCTAGGATACTCGCGGTTCCTGCGGCGCGGGCGGTGGACACCCAAAGAGAAGGAACCCTCACAGGATCATAGCTGAAGTGAGATCCCTGAAGAAACTGCCAGGTATTGCAGAACCTGCCGCCCTCTAACGCAACCATGTAGCGATGGACGTGCTCGTCCTCCTCCCTGACACGGCGACGTACCACCTCCGACGGGGCCGGCTCCCTCCGCACCGAAACTGGCCCACGCGAACGCCACCAAATGAGATCAGGGTCGACGACGGGACCCGGGGCCGGGTTCCTCATCAAGCGGCGCGCCCATCCAGGCAGCACCTCCCAGTGCCAGCCCGGCGGAGCCCAGTCCCGGACATGGGTCAGTCGGACGTCGTCGCGGACGGGTCGACGGCGAGGATGCGGGCCGGGCATCGTCGAGAACAAATACTAGCTATATGCCCGCAAAAAGTAACATTTTTTTAATGATTGGATTTTGATAACTAAAATTTCTAACATTTCTATATAACTAACATTTCTATAACATTTCTAATATTTGTAGAACTAAAAAAAGAGAAAAATTTCTAACTTTTTTATAACTATTTCTATAACTAAAAAACAGAAAAATTTCTAACAATTCTAATTTTTTTATAACTATTTCTATAACTAAAAAACAGAAAAATTTCTAACAATTCTAACATTTCTAACTATTCTAACAATTCTAACATTTCTAACTATTTCTAAAAACAGAAAAATTTCTAACAATTTCTAAAAAATAGAAAAAAATTTAACAATTCTAACTTTTTTATAACTATTTCTATAACTAAAAAACAGAAAAAATTTCTAACAATTCTAACATTTCTAACTATTCTAACAATTCTAACATTTCTAACTATTTCTAAAAAAACAGAAAAATTTCTAACAATTTCTAAAAAACAGAAAAATTTCTAACAATTCTAACTTTTTTATAACTATTTCTATAACTAAAAAACAGAAAATTTTCTAACTATTCTAACAATTCTAACATTTCTAACTATTTCTAAAAAACAGAAAAATTTCTAACAATTTCTAAAAAACAGAAAAAATTCTAACTATTTGTATAACTAAAAACAAAAAATGTATGTGTGTGTGTGTGTGCGCTCACCGGCGAGGCGAGAGGCGACGGGGGGCGGTGACGGGCGCGGCGACGATGGGGATGACGACGACAGGGACATGGATGGGGCAGCGATGACGGGGACGGGGACATACGCGCCGGGGTGGCGACGACGACGGGGACGTACGAGGCGG
>NC_041392.1:703927148-703947004 GCF_002162155.2 Triticum dicoccoides | reverse complement strand
ACGACGGGGACGGGGACGACGGGGACGGGGACGACACGGGACGGGCCGGGACGGGGCGGCGGTGACGACGGGGACGACGGGGACGGGGACGACGGGGCGGCGACGACGGGGACGGGGCGGCGACGGGGGCGGCGACGAGGGATGGAGACGTATGGGGGGCGCGGCGGGCGACGGTGCAGAGGAGAAGCGGATGAGAAACTGAAATGTTCGTAAGTGTTGTTTATATAGGAGGGGCCTTTAGTACCGGTTGGAGCCACCAACCGGTACTAAAGGCCTGTTTTGGCCAGGCCAAGCGGTGGGAAGCGACCCCCTTTAGTACCGGGTGGTGGCTCCAACCGGTACTAAAGGGCCCCCCCTTTAGTACCGGTTGGTGCCACGACCCGGTACTAAAGGGGGTGCGCTGGCGCAGGTGTGGTACGGCAAGTTTAGTCCCACCTTGCTAGCCGAGGGGCGACCACACTGGTTTACAAACCCCCGTGCGGTAGCTCTCTCGAGCTCCTCTCCAAAGCAGGCTTACTGGGCCTACATGTTTTGTGCGGCCCTGTTGGCTTACTGGGCCTTTCCGGGCCTGCATCCTGGCCCAACAACAGGTTGGGTTTCTAGTCGTATGTCGGCCGCTTTGGCCTAGTAGGCGGGCTTTTTTATTTTTTTTTGCTTTATTTATTTTTGAGTTGTTTTTTTTGTGTATTTAGAGTTTCTTTGTGAATATTTTTGCTTTAGGTATAAAAAATTACAAACTTTCTGTTAGTGCCCGTAGTTTTTAAATTTGAATAGTTTAAATTTTGAATTATTTGAAATTAGTGTGAATCACTAGTTTGTGAATAACTTAACTTTAAAAATCAGTAAAGGCATGAAAGAATTTGTTTGCACATAAAATTTCTTCGCGTTTCAAATGCCAAAACACATAATTAACTACCCTAACTATTACAGAGATTCCCTTCTGGTGTGAAACACAGAAGAAAGTGATGATAGTGAAGCCGATCACATCCCAGATCTTTGGGTGTGAAACTTTTTCTTCGCGTGTGTCCTTTTGCGCCGTAACCATGGAAAATCTTCATCATTTAACGGGATGCTCGGGTCAATATTCACTATGAATGGAGCAATTTCATCAAACTTTTCATAATCTTCTGACTTGTCAGTCTTGTCATCCACTCCCACGATGTTTCTCTTCCCAGAAAGAACTATGTGCCGCTTTGGCTCATCGTATGATGCATTCGCTTCCTTATCTTTTCTTTTTCTTGGCTTGGTAGACATGTCCTTCACATAGAAAACCTGTGCCACATCATTGGCTAGGACGAATGGTTCGTCTGCATACGCAAGATTGTTGAGATCCACTGTTGTCATTCCGTACTGCGGGTCGTCCATTACCCCGCCTCGTGTCATATTGACCCATTTGCATTGAAACAAAGGGACCTTCAAACCATGTCGATAGTCAAGTTCCCATATGTCCTGTATATAACCATAATATGTTTCCTTTCCCGTCTTGGTTTCTGCATCAAAGCGGACACCACTATTTTGGTTGGTGCTCTTCTTATCTTGGGCGATCGTGTAAAATGTATTACCATTTATCTCGTACCCTTTGAAAGTCATTATATTCGAAGATGGTAACTGGGACAGCAAGTACAGGTCATCTTCAATAGAGGTGTCATGCATGGTACGTGTCTGCAACCAGCTGGCGAAACTCCTGGTTTGTTCACGTGTAATCCAGTCATCAGACCGCTCCGGGTGTTTGGAGCGTAGCAAATTCTTGTGTTCATCCATATACGGAGCCACCAAGGCGGAATTCTGTAGAACTGTGTAGTGTGCTTCAGTGAGAGAATGTCCGTCCATACATATTATTTGTTCCCCTTCTAGCGTGCCTTTTCCATCCAGTCTGCCTTTATGTCATGATTCAGGAACACCAATCGGCTTAAGGTCAGGAATAAAGTCAATACAAAACTCAATGACCTCCTCATTTTGACGGCCCTTGGAGATGCTTCCTTCTGGCCTAGCACGGTTATGAACATATTTCTTTAAGACTCCCATGAACCTCTCAAAGGGGAACATATTGCGTAGAAATACAGGACCCAAAACGTTAATCTCTTCGCATAGGTGAACTAGGACGTGCGTCATGATGTTGAAGAAGGATGGTGGGAACACCAACTCGAAACTGATAAGACATTGCACCAAATCATTCTCTAACCTTGGTACGATTTCTGGATCGATTACCTTCTGAGAGATTGCATTGAGAAATGCACATAGCTTCACAATGGCTAATCGAACATTTTCCGGTAGAAGCCCCCTCAATGCAACCGGAAGCAGTTGCGTCATAATCACGTGGCAGTCATGAGACTTTAGATTCTGGAATTTTTTCTCTGCCATGTTTATTATTCCCTTTATATTCGATGAGAAGCCAGACGGTACCTTCATACTGAGCAGGCATTCAAAGAAGATTTTCTTCTCTTCTTTGGTAAGAGCGTAGCTTGCATGACCCTAATGTATGCTGTCTTTTCGTGCATACGTTGCTTGTCCTCTCGTGCCTCAGGTGTATCTTTTGTCTTCCCACACACGCCCAAGAAGCCAAGCTGGGTCACACAAAGATTCTTCGTCACATGCATCACGTTGATTGCGGAGCGGACCTCTAGGTCTTTCCAATTGGGCAGGTCCCAAAATATAGATTTCTTCTTCCACATGGGTGCGCGTCCGTCAGCGTCATTCGGAACAGGTTGTCCACCAGGACCCTTTCCAAAGACCACCTTCAAATCCTTGACCATATCATGTACATCAGCACCAGTACGGTGGCGAAGCTTCGTCCGGTGATCCGCCTCACCTTTGAAATGCTTGCCTTTCTTTCTTACGGGATGCCTACTCGGAAGAAATCGACGATGTCCTAGGTACACATTCTTCTTACAATTAGCCAAATATATACTGTCGGTATCGTCCAAACAGTGCGTGCATGCGCGATATCCCTTGTTTTTCTGTCCTGAAAGGTTATTGAGAGCAGGCCAATCATTGATGGTCACGAACAGCAACGCCTTTAGGTCAAATTCTTCCCCCATGTGCTCATCCCATGCACGTACACCTGTTCCATTCCACAGTTGTAAGAGTTATTCAACTAATGGCCTTAGGTACACATCAATGTCGTTGCCGGGTTGCTTAGGGCCTTGGATGAGCACTGGCATCATAATGAACTTCCGCTTCATGCATAACCAAGGAGGAAGGTTATACAAACATAGAGTCACAGGCCAGGTGCTATGGTTGCTGCTCTACTCCCCAAAAGGATTAATGCCATATGCGCTTAGACCAAACCATACACTCCTTGCGTCATCTACAAACTCCTTCCCGTACTTTCTTTCGATTTTTCTCCACGGCGACCCGTCAGCGGGTACTCTCAACTTTCCGTCTTTCTTACGGTCTTCTCTGTGCCATCGCATCGCCTTAGCATGCTCTTTGTTTTGGAACAAACGTTTCAACCGTGGTATTATAGGAGCATACCACATCACCTTGGCAGGAATCTTCTTCCTGGGGCGCTCGCCCTCGACATCACCAGGGTCATCGCGGCTGATCTTATAGCGCAATGCACCACATACCGGGCAAGCGTTCAAATCCTCGTACTCACCGCGGTAGAGGATGCAATCATTAGGGCATGCATGTATCTTCTGCACCTCTAACCCTAGAGGGCAGACAACCTTCTTTGCTTCGTACGTATTCTCGGGCAATTCGTTGTCCTTTGGAAGCATATCCTTTATCATTACCAGCAACTTTCCAAATCCCTTGTCAGATACACCATTCTCTGCCTTCCATTGCAGCAATTCCAATGTGGTGCCCAGCTTTTTCTTGTCACCTACGCAATTCGGGTACAACAATTTTGTGTGATCCTCTAACATGCGCTGCAACTTCTTCTTCTCCAAATCACTTGCGCAGTTTCTCTTTGCATCGGCAATGGCCCGACCTAGATCATCAACGGGCTCATCTGATGCCTCTTCTTCAGCTTCTTCCCCCATTGTTGTATCATCGTATTGAGGGAACCCATGGCCAGGATAGCTATCGTCGTCCTCTTCTTCTTCATTGTCTTCCATCATAACCCCTCTTTCTCCGTGCTTGGTCCAAACATTATAGTGGGGCATGAAACCAAACTTAAATAGGTGGACGTGAATGGTTCTTGACATAGAGTAATTGTGACCATTCTTACAGCAAGCACGTGGACAAGGCATAAAACCATCCGGCCGCTTGTTTGCCTCAGCAGCAAGCAGAAAAGTTTGCACGCCCTCAATGAACTGGGGAGAACATCGGTCATCGTACATCCATTGCCGGCTCATCTTCATTACACAACACCGAATAGACCAAATTAATACAAGTTCATACATAAAGTTCATACAACACTTAAATGCAACAAACAAATAACTCTCTAGCTAAAGCATTTAAATGCAACAACAAATACGATCAAGATCGCAACTAAGGTAACAATGGATCCAACAGCATAATTATACCAAGCCTCACTATCGATGGCATATTTTCTAATCTTTCTAATCTTCATGCGCATTTTCTCCATCTTGATCTTGTGATCATCGACGACATCGGCAACATGCAACTCCAATTCCATCTTCTCCCCCTCAATTCTTTTCAATTTTTCTTTCAAGTACTCGTTTTCTCTTTCAACTAAATTTAACCTCTCGACAATAGGGTCGATTGGAATTTCCGGTTCACATACCTCCTAGAAAAAATTTCTATGTCAACTTGATGGGCATAATTTGTCATAAACACGAAATGCAACTAGTTTTAAAAGAGAATATATATATATATATATATATATATACCACATCCGAATCATAACAAGGACGAGGGCCGACGGGGACGGATATCAAAACCATGGCACTATATGTATAACAAACAACGTACGGGGTAAGATAATTATACGAGTAACTATATATCCAAATCACACAAACATCAATTTTTATATAAAATTTCATGAACAAGAGGCTCACCACAAGGTGGTGCCGGCGACGGGACGGTGCGGGCGATCGACGGTGGTTACGACGGAGATTTAGAAGGCACTAAGTAAATCACACCTACATATGCAAACTAATTGTTATTTTTGACCTCAGATTGCATATAAATCAAATACTAGCACATATATATATATATACTTCCAAATTACTAAACTCACAAATTAATCACTATATAAAGCATTGCAAGAGCTAATCTAGCAATGAGAGATGAAAGGACAAAGTTGCTAACCTTTGTGATCATTTGAATGGATGGGGGCCTTCAAATCTTGACAAATTTTGGGCAAAATGTGTGATGAGCTCGAGAGGAAGAGGGGAAGAATAGAGAGGAGAGGGGAAAGGGGAAGAACAGAGCGAGCTCGGGTGGACGAAGGGTTTATATAGGACGACCTTAAGTACCGGTTCGTGCCAAGAACCGGTACTAAAGGGGCTGGAGGGGCCCCAGTCTGACAACATCCTGCCACCACTCTCATTAGTACCGGTTCGTGGCACGAACCGGTGCTAAAGGTTCGCCACGAATCGGTACTAATGAAAGCGGCCCGGCTAGCCGTTGGAACCGGCACTAATTTATACATTAGTGCCGGCTCAAATACAAACCGGAACTAATGTGCTTCACATTTGACCCTTTTTCTACTAGTGGTAGGATATGTTCTCAATATTATTTGGATGCATTTGTTTGTCCGGACTGAAAAAAATTGGCCCCCTAACTCATTCATGTTCATGGGTTGGTGACTACCAACAAAGGTTGATGCATATTCGTGTCCATCATTAACATCATTAACGAACCAATCTTTCTATATGTCTTTTGTACTGTTAGTTCCAATCTTATAAAAGAAAGGTTAGTCCATACACATGAACCTGTTGGAATCAGTACAAATTTGATTTGCTTAATCAAACATCAATTTTGATGCATATATGTTTTGGATCACCATACAGACTGCATGGCCGTGGTCGCAAGGCTGCATATGGGAGTTGACAGCAGCACATGATTGACAAGAGAGGTGTGATTGGAATTGAGAGAGTAGAAGAAGCCATTGAGAGAGTATACGAATAATATGCTTGATACTACGTAATTATGACTATTTACAATTTTTTTTCTTCATTTTCTGATGGGTTCAATGATTACTAAGTTCATGATGTGTCAGCGGATAGGATGCACCTAGGATCTCACAGCAAACTCTAAAAGTTCATCATTGCGATTCATAAGCCAAATTGAATTGTGTGGCCTGGGGTTGCATATTTGGTACCATAGTAACCTCAAAACGGCATCATATGTGGCAATTCATGAGTCAAACTAAATACCATCAGTTAGTTAAATCATCTCATCATGCCATCATAATGTTTGCTCCCATGTGGAAGCATGTTCTTCCAATAAGATTCTGATAAGGTCTGGGAATTAAACGAAATTCCTTCTCATCTCTGTTACAAATTGACATCAGTAAAATACTACTACATTATTGAGATCTAACTAAATTTACTGTATGTAATATTTCATAGTCAATTTCAAAGAAGCCAAAATTACGCAATAGAGCAATTTGTTTGCATTAATTGGTATTCGAATATTGGGCCTCAACAATAGTCAATTTGATTAATATACATCAGCCTTTCAGGTGTATCGTTTGACGCATTAATTTTATTTTTGAACTATATGTTACTTCGTGAGTTTTTAATAATCTAAGTGTTATATGCACTAGCCCGTGCTTTTGCACGGGTTGACGACTAGTTTATATAATTTCTCTAATTTTGAGGCAAGTGATTAACACTCTGCCAAATAATTGGGAGACTCGATTCTGTTTCCTGAAAATAAAGAGAAAGAAATGATAGGCTCAGTCAGGTCAATCTCCTCCTTCCTACAGATGAAAATTCTCATCCTATTCTATTCCATTTCGGCTCCCGTGATAGCTTCCAGTTCGACCTCGCCCTGCAAAGTTTGAGCAAACTGCTGTTCCTCTTCACGCTGAGAACTTTTCCTTCGCCAATTCTTCACCGCTACAGTTAAGCGTCTCTCTCTCTCTCTTGTTTCGGTTCGTCTCTTCTTTTTCTCTTCAATTTGCATCTACCATTGGTGCCGTCCGGTGTAAACGTGTGCATTTTACTAGTTTTTTCTTAATTTATGCTAATCACCGCCACAGTTGAGCGTCTCTCTCACTGTGAAATTGAACAAATAAAGTCAGTAGTGGTCTACACTAGAAATTCACCACTAGATTTTTTTTCTTGTTTCCGGAACAGATAATCGAACAACAAGGTGTTGACCATACGCTCATAGTAACAATACTGAATGGATCATGCATCTCTGTTATTTATGTTTCATTTTTCCTATGTTAAGTGTAAACACATGTTATTTATATTCATGTTTAAAGTAGCCCCGAGTTTGTTCCTCGATACCTCATCTATTGCGTTACCAATTCAGTCAGTCAGCTGACTGTTGCAGCACAGCGCACCATCATGGTTGCCCTCGAATTTCATGTTAGGCAGACACGATGGGGTGTGTTCGTAAAGCTAGGCAAGAGACACCGATCTGCATCAAAAAGTTACAAAGTACCCTTCCTCACACCACATAATTCACGATAACCCACAACCATTTATGTAGAATCGTTGCCCACTCGGCAATGGAGAGAGTCGTTGCCTAAACTTCTTCAGCTTTCTCCATGCAATTACGTTGCTGCATTGCACACCTAGCACTGGAAAGTCACTAGCGGTTAAATAGTGCTAACATATCCACAAAAGTAGAGGTCTTCTCAGGAGACTCCAACATCAGGCATGGGCGACGGGGCGGCGATCCTTCCGCTCCTACCGCCCCCACCTGATCCGCCGCCGGCGGGGCGAACGGCGCCGCCGCGGCCTCCTCGGGAGGAGTCGCCGCTGTCGGGACGGTCACCAGAGGCCGGTGGATCGCCGGCTCCGCAGACTGCGGCGGAGATCGGGGGGTTTCTTCATCCGGCCAAATGGAAAATTTTCTTCCAACATGCCCGGGCTGTCGGGCGTAGATCGGAGGGAGTTCTCTACACGTACTACCCATCGAGGTGGACGGTGGTGCGTGGTCTTGATGGTGACATTCTCGGAGGGGATTACCTCAAAGCTGATGAGAAGATTAACGAAGGTACGCGGTTGCTCATTGATATTTTTGATGTTACCATTCATTCGCGTGTGCAGGAGGAACCGGAGATACTTGATCACATTGACTTGATTGATCTCACGGAGGATCCAAAGCCCTCGAAGCCGCGGTTCGGGGGGCGCTTTTGGGTATTGGATGATGAGGTGACGCTCGTGGACGAGCCCGAAGCGAAGGAGGAGTGCCCGGCGAATCCTGCGACACAAGGGATGTCGGGCGATAGGGGGGCGACTCGGCGGGCGACTCCGCGGGTCGCCGCGCGGCGAGCGCCGGGTCTCGGCCCTTGGGGGCGGTGGCTCGACCGAGGGCTGGTGGCCGGTTTTGGGCGCTTGCCGGATCTGAAGACGACGAGGCGGACGAGGACGGGGAGGATCCGGCGTCATCTCCGCCAGCGCCAACTCCATCTGATCTTTTTTGTGAGTTTTTCAATTCGGGCTATGATGAGGATGAGGTGGCCTCAACGGTGGACAGGATTTTGCCGGTGGACGATCCGGCACGGATTGGGCTGCACGCGGGCGAGAAGAAGGAGATGGTGAGGCGCGTCGTGCACCGGTGAACGGAGGCGACGGCTGTCAGGCCTTGGAAGGGACCCCTTCCAAAGGTTAGTCTTCCAAATCTCACCCTTTTTTATTTGATTCGGCCGGATTTGTGGACTCAAGTTAAGAGGAAGAAGAGATCGGTCCGTTCTGTTGCCGATTCCCGGCGGCCGACGACGGCCGTGGCGCCGTCGTCGGTGGAGCGGCCGATCGGGATCGCTCGTGTGCGGGAGGCGCGTTTGAACGTGCTCCTAGGCTGCGATCTCGGATGGCCAGGGGGTGGGCCGGTTCTGAGTGAACCGGGCCCGGGCGATGTTGGGCTTGTGTTAACAGGGTATGAGGCCCAGTGTAACCAGCCACGTTCGACGATCCCATCTACACCCCCATGCACGATCGGCGTTCCTCCTGGGAGGTTTCGCTTCGAGCGTTCTAGGGTTTCTGGTGGTCTGCGCCGGCCAAGCTTTGCTGATCGGGGTGCGGGGCATGCTAGGCGCATCCCCTCCCTCCGCATCATGGCTGGTCGAGGGGTGCCCCCTTGCACGAATGGCGCCTCGGGTGGCGTGGGCCGTGGAGGGCCAGTGCTGCTGGCAAGAGGTGGCCACGGCGGCGGTGTTGTGCCACCGGGAACGGGGCGCGGTGGCGCTGGAGGGCCGCTCGGGGCTGGCCGTGGTGCCGTCCCCCCGCCCTCGGCTGCTGGGATCGGCCGGGCGGCGCCGGACGCCGGTGGCCCTAGGCCGCCGCCACCCGTAGGCGCGCTCGGGTCGACCGCGGGCGGTCGCGGGTCTAGCTCTATGGGTGCGCGGCCTCCCACGCCGGCGACTGTGCCGTTGCCTGCTGCAGGAAGGGGTGGCCCCCGCCCGCCGGTTCCGAGCACTACTGCTGTCGCGGGCCGGGGCGTCCCGACTCCAAGGCCGCCGCCTCCAGCCTTTAGTGGCCAGCTACGACCGGTGGCGATTCAGTCCGGGGCCAGACCGCCACATTTCGTGGCAAGGCAGACGCAGAACTCGGCGGCACCGGTGTTGAAGAAGGCCCAGTTGCCGCAGGGTTCAGCTAGTGGGGGAGGTTCATCAGCGCCTCGTGGTCAGTGGGGTGATGATGGGCATAACATGTATGGAGAGGGTCTGCACCGGGGATCCTCGTCCACGGGTGGTGGTCGAGGGTATGCCTGGCAGAGCAATGGCTCGGCCGAGAAGCCCTTCATGGGGCCAACGGGCGGCTTCGTCGAAGGGGTGTCTGGACCGGCTCATCATTACCGCGGTGGTTTCCGTGGTAAGCGTGGTGGCCGAGGTGGCCGAGGTGGCCAATATCGCCCACGGCAGCATCATGTTGTTGTGGACCAGACAGCTGTTGGCGAGGCTACTGAGGAGCCTGGGTTGTCTTGCCAGGCTATGGAGGTGGTGATGGCACTGGCTGACGTAGTGGTTCCTGCTAATGGTGAGACTGGGTCTATGTCGGTGGAGGGTTCTAACAGGGCTGAGCTGGACAGGGAGGCGAAGTATGCGCGCAAGAAAGAAAGAATGTTATGTTACCGCTGTGGTGATAAGGGCCATTTTATTGCTGAGTGTGTGGCCGTTTTATGCGATACGTGTGGCAAGCCTGCCCATGAGTCGGGGATTTGTCCACTTTTGAGGGAGCAGATACCGACTCTTATGATGTATGGGGTATACTGTGCTGAGCTCACGTTTTTTGAGTCTCCGACCGAGAGGGAGGTGCCTGATGAGGTTCAGAGTATGACAACTAGGGTTGTTAAAGTGACTAAAGGAGAAGTCTCTGAGTCCCAGATTGTGCAGCGGCTCCGGGAGCTGGCCCCAGGGGACTTCCACTGGGAGCTTGTCAGTCTAGAGGCAAACTTGTTCCGGGTTGAGTTCCCGTCAGTGGAGGATTTACAGAGGCTGTTGAGTTTCGGGATGTGCAAAGTGCCAGGTACTGAGGGCATCCTTGAGTTTCACGAGTGGAAGTTGATTGAGCCTCGGGGTAAACCTCTTACCCAGGCTTGGTTATGTTTTTTGGGAGCTCCTTCCAAACCTTTGCAAGATGCTAGGGTCGTTGCTAGTTTAGGCATCATGGTTGGAAAGCCTGAGAGAGTGGATATGGCCTTTACTAGAGCTCATGGGGTTGCTCGCTTACTGGTCAGTATTTTGGACATCGAGTTTGTGCCTGATGTGGTTAAGTGGGCGTATCAAGGGCAGGTTTACAACCTTCAGATTGAGTTTGAGGATGACAGCCTGTTTGCTGAGGCACCTACTACCACTGATGTTGATATGCACGAGGATGATGAGGGTGCGGGGGTTAAGGAGACTCCGACCGCTGATCCTGGACGAGAGATGTCCGAGGGACCGGGGTCTGTTGCTCAGACGACCAGAGGTGGGACGGCGCCGCCTTCTTCACTGCCGTCGACCACTCTGAGATTTGGATCTATTGAGCCTGCTACTGCACCTCCGAGGCTTTGGAGCGAGCGGGTGGAGTCTTTGGAGGATTTTGAGCACTCTTTACCCGCGTTGGACTTTGAGGGTCCGGGTGTGGAGGGCTCTTACGAGGAGGAGGGTTTGGAG
Source organism: Triticum dicoccoides (assembly GCF_002162155.2). Lineage (NCBI taxonomy): Eukaryota > Viridiplantae > Streptophyta > Magnoliopsida > Poales > Poaceae > Triticum > Triticum dicoccoides. The sequence goes on along the minus strand of NC_041392.1, from coordinate 703,935,819 downwards.
ATAGTGTTCTCGCCCCCCTCGGTTTTTGGTGAGACGACAGACCTGCAGGTGGTGACTCCGAGCTGTGCGGGGGGGTCAAGGCAGGTGGCCTCGGCGCCCCCTTCTCCTCTCATTCCGGTGTGTGCTACCGTCACGGAGGGGTCACCTTCGGGAGGGGGGTCAAGGCAGGTGGCCTCGGCGCCCCCTTCTCCTTGTGCTCCGGTCGGTGCTACCGTGAGTGAGGGATCACCATCGGGAGGGGGGCGGGGCAGGTGACCTCGGTGCCCTCCTCTCCTATCGCTGGGACAATGTTGCAGGACGCAGGCCCAGTCTTTGGAGGGGGCTTGGGGCGGGTGGCCTCGGGGTCCTCTCCATCTTCCGCGCCTTGGGGGACCGCCCCGCAGATGGCGCCGGCGACCACTTCTGGCCTACAGTCTGGGGTGGATGGGGAGCGGGGGCAGGTGGCCCTTGGTTCCCCATCAGATGACTCGGAGCCCTCACCCGGTCGTGGAGACCGGTTGAGTGTTCGGGGGGTGATAGGAGGTCAGTCCCCGAGCAACTTCACTCGGGAGGAGGTTATCCGGTTCGGCAGGATTCCGGACCAGGTGGCTGAGGGCCGACGGTTGAGCTGTCGTCTTCAGGGCCGTCCGGAGGTGGACGACATGCAGCAGCGGTGCGCCGTGAGGGCGGCCAAGCTTTGTGACGTTTAGGTCACTACGAGTATGTCAGTTAATACTTCTAATTCCATCTTGCATTTTTCGAACGATGATATTGTTGATAATGCAAACCAACTAGGGATTTCACTATGTAGTAACGAGGGTGAAATTTCTAATTCCATCAATAATTTGCTCGATCTAGAAGCCGAGAGGGCTTTAGATATGATTCGAAACTTAGCTGCCGTCAAACCCATGAATGATTCTGAGATTGATGCTTTGGGAGTCCGGGTGCTTGATGATTTTTGTGCCGATCTCGCGCCTCCCCTCCCGGAGCCAGAGGAGGAGGATGAGAGTGTCGAGATGGAAGTTGCTAGACCCCCTGAAACGGGGAGAGAGGACCGGGCAGGCGCGAGGACCAGCCCTAAGCGCAAATGGAAGCGCAAGATTAACCCAACGTCCGCAGTGCGTAGGAGTGCTAGGATCCGCACGGCTAAAAAATTCCACGACAAGATATGAAGGGAATCTTTTGGAATAGCAGAGGTCTTAAGGACTTGGCTAAAAGAAGGTTTCTTGCAGATGCATCCATCGAACATCGACTGGATTTTATTGCGTTGTCGGAAACGGGTAGATCGAATTTTTCACCACAATTTCTCAACACTCTTTCGGGGGGTATTGAGTTTGACTGGCATTGTCTGTCACCGAGAGGGAGATCGTGAGGGATCTTACTTGGTGTTCGATGCGATTCTCTCGAAGTTCGAAGTGTGGTCATGGGAGATTTTGCGGTGAAGTTCAGGGTGCGGTCCAAGGTTGACGGTTTTGATTGGGCTCTGGTGGCGGTGTATGGTGCCACGCAGGCAGAATTCAAACCGGATTTCTTGGCCGACCTAGTTAGAGTTTGTGGTTCTGAGCAGCTCCCCATTCTCGTTGGGGGAGACTTTAACATTATTAGGAGATGTGATGAGAAGAACAACGATAATTTTGACAGGAGATGGTCATTCATGTTCAACACTATCATTGAAAGCTTGGATCTGAGAGAGATTGAGCTTTCAGGTAGGAAGTTCACTTGGGCTAATGCCATGCCAAATCCAACGTTTGAGAAGTTGGATCGGGTACTCGCAAGTGTCGAATGGGAACAGAAGTTTCCCTTGGTAACAGTCCAGGCTCTCTCTCGCGGGATCTCTGATCACACACCTCTATTTCTTGACTCTGGTGGGGCTACCTACTCAGGCAACAAGAATTTGTTCTCGTTCGAGCTTGCGTGGTTCGAAAGAGAAGGGTTCCTGGAGCTCGTAGCCAGAGAGTGGGCCAAGGATGCAGGCGGTAGGAATGCGCTTGAGCGCTGGCAGAATAAGATTAGGCATCTGAGAAGTTTCCTACGTGGGTGGGCTAAACATCTCAGTGGGGTCTATAAGGTTGAAAAGGAACGGATCCTTGCCCTTATTCAGTCTTTAGATGTAAAAGCAGAAACCACGGTGTTGCCTGCCACCGAGCTTCATACCAAACTTGATGCTGAGATGAGGCTCAAAGAACTCCTTCGTGAAGAAGAATTGAAGTGGGCTCTGCGGGCCAAGGTTCGAAGAGTGGTCCAGGGGGACGCGAACACTCAATTCTTCCACATGATTACCAATGGCAAACATAGGAAGAAGAGAATATTCCAGCTAGAACAAGATGAGGGTACGATTATCGGGCAAGAAAATTTGAAGATTTACATTACTGAATATTACAAACGATTGTTTGGACCACCAGAGGAGAACTGTGTGTCTCTGGATGAGTCTAGAGTCGAAGATGTACCTCAACTTACGGCTGAGGAGAACGATATATTAACCGCCCCTTTTTCGGAAAAGGAGGTTTTCAAGGCGGTATCCCAGATGAAAAATAATAAGGCACCTGGTCCGGATGGCTTTCCGGCTGAGTTTTATAAGAAGTGCTGGCATATTATCAAAGGGGACCTGTTGCCAATGTTCCATGATCTGTTCTCGGGAGATTTGCAACTTTTCCAACTAAATTTTGGAACAATAACGCTGCTCCCTAAGAAAACAGAGGCCGTAAGAATCGAGCAATTTCGGCCTATCTGTCTTCTGAATGTCAGTTTCAAAATTTTTACCAAGGTTGGGACGATTAGGCTAACACAGATTGCGCACGCAGTGGTGCAGCCTACTCAGACGGCTTTCATGTCGGACAGGAACATCCTGGAAGGGGTTGTGGTCCTTCATGAAACGCTCCATGAGATCCACACGAAAAAACTTGATGGAGTTATTTTCAAAGTGGATTTCGAGAAGGCATATGATAAAGTCAAATGGTCGTTCCTTCAACAGGCCTTACGCATGAAGGGCTTTGATGAAGCTTGGCGACGCCAGGTGGAAGCATTCACGCAAAAAAGGAGTGTTGGAATCAAAGTGAATGACGATATAGGCCATTATTTCCAAACGCATAAGGGTCTGAAGCAAGGTGATCCGATGTCCCCGATACTTTTCAATATAGTGGTTGACATGTTGGCACTCCTGATTGGGAGGGCGAAAGAAGCCGGTCAGGTGGGTGGCTTGGTGCCTCATCTGGTCGATGGTGGTGTGTCCATCCTGCAATACGCCGATGATACTATCCTCTTCATGGAACATGATTTGGCTAAAGCGAGAAACATGATGTTAGTGTTATGCTTATTTGAACAATTGACGGGGCTTAAGATTAATTTCCATAAAAGCGAGTTGTTCTCTTTGGTAGAGCCAAAGAAGAACAAGAGGCATATAGACAATTGTTTGGTTGTGAAGTGGGAGCTTTACCTTTTACATATCTAGGTATTTCCATTCACCATCGTAAGCTAACAAACAGCGAGTGGAAGTGCATAGAGGATCGGTTTGAGAAGAAACTGAGTTGCTGGAAAGGAAAACTCATGTCGTATGGAGGCCGGTTGATTCTAATTAACTCGGTGCTCACGAGTTTACCTATGTTCCTCTTATCCTTCTTTGAGGTCCCAGTTGGGGTTAGGAAACGGCTGGATTTCTATCGATCCAGATTCTTTTGGCAGAGTGACAAACTTAAGAGAAAATACCGACTGGCCAAATGGGATATTATCTGTCGACCAAAGGACCAGGGGGCCTTGGTATTGAAAATCTTGAGGTCAAGAACATATGCCTGCTTAGTAAATGGCTATATAAGGTGTCACTTGAGACGGAGGCAACATGGGCGCAGATTCTACGCAGTAAATATCTGCATTCCAAGACCCTATCCCAGGTCACTGTCAAACCAAATGATTCGCCGTTCTGGAAGGGGCTTATGAGAATCAAAGCTACCTTCTTTAACAGAACCAGGTTTATTGTCGGTAATGGTATCAACACTCGATTCTGGGAAGATACGTGGCTTGGCGACGCACCATTGGCGACCCAGTATCCGTCCCTTTATCATATTGTTCAGCGTCGTGAGGCTCTTGTTGCCACGGTTTTGCAGTCCATTCCACTCAACATTCAGTTTAGGAGGGTGCTTGTGGGTGATCGATGGGAAGCATGGCTTCACTTGGTTCGTAGACTAATGGAGGTTCAGTTAACCCCTCAGCCCGATCAGTTGTGGTGGAAGCTTACTAGATCTGGGGAGTTCACAGTTAAATCGATGTATATCAATATTATTAACTCTAGTGTGATTCCTAGTTCCAAAGAGGTTTGGAAAGTTAAGGTCCCTTTGAAGATTAAAGTGTTTATGTGGTTTGTTCATAAACAAGTAATTTTAACAAAGGACAATCTAGTTAAGCGTAACTGGACAGGTTCTACTAGGTGTAGTTTCTGTGATCGGGAAGAGACTATCAAGCACCGCTTCTTTGACTGCCCGTTGGCACGAGGGTTGTGGCGCTCGGTGCAAATTGCCTTTAACATTACTCCTCGGACTTCGTTCAACACGTTATTTAGGACGTGGCTTGTTGGGATAGAGCCCGAAACAGCTAGACACATTCGTGTAGGAGTTTGTGCGTTGTTATGGGCAATTTGGAACTGCAGAAATGATTTGGCATTTAACAGAACAACAACTATTCATTTTTTGCAGGTTTTATTCCGGGCTACTGCGCTGATCCGTATGTGGTCCTCACTCACTCCGACGGTGGCCAGGGAGCGTTTGGTTACTGGATCTGTCCGGTGGGAGATGGTAGCGCGGGATATCTTCAACCGGTTTGGATGTCGGTCATGTAATAGGATAGGCGATTAATTTACCTATCTATTCTTTTGCCAGCCGGTTGTGGCTTGTTATTTTCTTCTGTTTTGGCGTTGATGCTCTGTGTGAGCTAGCCCATCTTTTTGTTCGCAGACTTGAAGACTTTGTTGAACCTTATTACTTTCTAATAAATGTGGCCGTATGCATCGTTCTGATGCAGAGGCCGGGGAGTCCTCCCTTTTCGAAAAAAAACTATTCCATCCGTCCCAAAATTATTCTAGTGGTTTTAGTTCAAATTTGAACTAAATAAAACTAAAACCACGACACTTATTTGGGGATGGAGGGAGTACTAGATTAAAGGTTTAGTCTTAGATTTGAGCTATTGGGATGCACTTATTCAGCTGGAAAGGTTTAATTTTTGACAGGCGACCAAGAGAGGCTTTTTTATACAAATGGAAAAAGTGACTGACATCCAATTTCTTAGCTATGAAGTGCAACTTAGATTTGAGCACACATACACACTCTGACATGCTATCACACGATTGCGGACTCATGCAACACCTATTCACAAAGTCAATGTTGCCGCATGGTTATCGATAGTGCATCCCCTACCACAGTACCACCGATATGATAATCCACTCTAGCGAGACACAACTATTCCCACTAACAAATTAACCAACGGACTTTATCCTATATTATAGGGCATATGAAGTATTGCCAGTACTCAGGTGTGTTTTGGCCGGCGCATTGCTGCCGCATATTAGAAAATTTTAAGTTGACTGGTGTTGATTCATTCTGATGGGCTTGACATGAAAAATAGAAGCAAAGCAATGTCTTGTTGCTTCAATGCAACATCATCAAAGAAAACAAACAAACAAGCCGTCCAACCATCAACATACACAATATGAAATGCCATGGGAAAGTTCAAGGCGAATTGTCAGTCATCAACACACACAATATGATATGCCATGAGAAAGCTGAAGATGCATTAGTAGAGGGCAGAGCAACCATTGGGAACCATATAGAAATTAGTTTGCAGGGACTAATGGACCTACTTTTTACTAGCCTCATTGACCTACTGTTTACTAGCCTACCCCCCTACCTACCACCACCATGAATAATCAGGGTCATGTTTCAATGCACCCTTCCCAATATAAGACCCCTCGTGAGCATGTAAATCATTCCACCCTCAGTTTTGAACGAAAGACCAGGATCTCTTGAGGTGAGTCCAAGGAGTCGCAGAAGACTGGGACCGATGTTGATTAGGGATCATGGGAGAGGGTACCGAGGTAGTCGCAAACAATTCAGACATGTGACCAAACCCACGTTGACTCCTTCCTAACATAGGATTAGGTCATGCTCCATCAAGATGACTAACCTTTTTAGAAAACATCAGTGTGTCACTTTAGTACTCCAAGTAGACAACGCCCCAAGTGGGCCAACTTCCGGCCCGGTGGGCTGACTTTCGGTCTGCCGGTGTACCCCTGGTACATGGCACCATCACCATTGTTAACTTTACTTATGACAATGTTACCAAGGATACCCCTTAGTTGACACTTGTTCTCGTAACAACAACATGAGACATATGGGAATTTTTTTGGATTGGCTTCTCTATCTTCTTCTTTTACCTCGAGAGCGAATTGGCCCTGTGTATCCTTAATTATGTGAGAACCCTTGTAATCAAAGAGAATAGTTAGCACCTTCCATCTTCTCTTCCCCTAACGGGTCATTTCCCAAATGCCAACACCACATTCGTTCTCTCAACCCCTTACTACCATCTCCTGTGACCAATGGCAACATCACACTATGGCTTTGGCCCTCCCTTGCTGCTATATAATGGAATCACCGCTCCTTTTTAACTATCAGTTGTGTATGCAATACGAGTCATACGGGAGCCAACAACTTCCACCGAAGAGTGCCCATCGACAAGTCAGCCGACAGATCTAGTAGGCCGGTCCACTCTAGCGAGATCATTGCCCTTCATCTTCATGGCCATTTACGTCGCGAGGCCTTTGGTCATGATGGTTTTCCATTGCATCCGTCAGTGGAAGACGAAGCTGATTCAATTCCACCTGCTATCACTCGACACGAGCATCTCTTGGTCGTGACAGTCATCACCCACACCGAAGAAAGCGACATTAGAGGGGGAATAAGTGTCAAGTCACCAATCCTTAAACAAAAGAAACAGATACCTATCAGGAACACTCCCACCCCTCACCGTCGGTACACTAACATGTCATTTAGGGGGCACCAGGAAAGCTTGATTGCAACCACATTTTCCATCAACGGTGCATCAAGCGGTGGCTCGCCATGAACATGTTGTGCCCTATTTGCAACGCCACTCACATCCAGCTTTATAGGGTTAGAGACATACTTACTGGAAATCAAAATTTAAAATCTGAAGATTTGAGGGGCAAAACACTATTTCTTCCATCTGAGCCCTCCAGATGACTTGCTTGGCTTTGTCGAAAAAGATGATTTTCTAGGATAGGGGGCACCTGTATCGCTATACCACATGATATACTTGGTGAGTTGCCGAGCATAGCTCCACCCCGGGATACATTCGGTGAGTTGTTGAGTTCTTGGATGAACACCACTTTGATTATGACTATACTTAATTATGGCATTCCTTCACTTCCATTTTCAGGTGAGGCCAGTGCACCGCGGCATCAGTGCTCATCGAGCAAGGACACCGATAGCTCGGTTGCCACGTGACATCGCCATCTGCAGCTCTAGCTTCCGAGTACAAGTCTAGGATCACGTTTCCTCGGACCAAAAGTCCAGGGTCGAGTTGTTGTCTTATTTATTTTATTATTTTGAACGGGATCATTATGTTGTTGATTAGCATCAGTAGAGAAGCTTCTTCCTGGGTCAGTTGTAGCGAAGATTGACTATGTGTAATTACATTATGTTTTTGTATACATGCAGCTTCTCGTACATGAATCTCTCTCGACGAAAACTCTCCACAACACCTCGTGATCAGCTAAATGCACATGTAGTACCTTCAAAGTTTTTTTCTCTCAATGTTTGCTGATGCACAAAAGCAACTTCCGCAGGTGCTTACACACGTTCATATATACATGACTTGGGAGTTGATCAACATAAGTTTATATCATGAGTCAACTAAAGTACTTGAATTTAGCAATGAGCTATTTTGGTAATCAAGCTTAAAGCATCATCAACAGACAAAGATGCACATATTTTATAGGATTGGTCAAGTGCATGCACATGTCTTGATTACACATGCCCAAGTTGATTACACATGTCCAGGTTACACACATGGCCTGATTACACACTGGTGAAAAGAACTCATATGGCCTTCACACCTAAGACCTTTCCTCCCGGTATCAGCCAACTTCTTTTCGCATGGGAGCTTATGGAGGCATCGCTGACACATCCGTTGCTAGTCCACTTCAATCCCTGTACGAAATCGTGTACAACATCTAAACATCAACCAAATCGATTCAATATAGGGAAACGGCAAATCCCCATTTTTTGAAAAGCCATAGCAACACCATTCTACTCGTCGAATCATCAGAGGATGAACCTCGGTCATTCACCAACGGCAAGGTCACGCCACGCAGGCGGCACCGGCCGTGGCGGCGGATCTACTGTGTGAGGAAGAGGGCGAGAGCGAGAGCGGTGGCAGAGCAGTATGAACACGCAACACAACATTCACTGCGGAGACACCAAATGAGTGACTAAAGGTGTGAAAGCTAAGTTGTATTACTCTCACACACAGATTACATTGGCCATGATGGGCATATATAGCAGGAGTACATGGAGAGAGGGAGAGAGTGTACAACGGCACCCCTGCCATGCAGGGCGTGCGGGCGCACATAGGCGCATGAAGAGCGTGGGCAGTTGGCCTAGCTGGAGACTCGGCGAGGTGGGTTAGCCACCTG
>NC_041392.1:703917834-703926938 GCF_002162155.2 Triticum dicoccoides | reverse complement strand
CGTGGGGTTCGCGGACGTTGAGGCTGGACCGAAAATAGTTGAAGACACGTGTCGGCAGCCCCTTGGTGAAGATGTCCGCAAACTGGGAGCTCGTGGGGACGTGAAGAACACGCAGCTCACCTAGCATGACGCGTTCACGAACGAAGTGGAGATCGATCTAAATGTGCTTCGTTCGTTGGTGCTGCACCAGGTTGCTGGACATGTAGATGGCGCTGACGTTGTCGCAGTAGACCACCGTAGCTGGCGCAGGAGGCTGATGAAGTTCGCCGAGTAGTTGACGTAGCCACACCGGCTCGGCTACAGCGTTTGCCACGACGCGGTACTCGGCCTTGGCACTGAACTGGGAGATGGTACTCTGCCGCTTCGACGACCATGTGAGAAGGTTGCTGCCGAGAAACACACAGAAGCCGGAGGTCGACTTGCGCATGTCTGGGCAACCTGCCCAGTCGGCGTCGGAGTAGGCAATGAGCTCGGTGGAGGTGTCCCGATGGAGCTGGAGCCTGACGTGCGTCGTCCCTTGCAGGTACCGGAGGATGCATCTGACAAGCTGAAAGTGGCAGTCACGCGGCGCACGCATGAATAAGCAGCACTGCTGGACAGCGTAGGAGAGATCGGGGCGTGTCAACATGAGGTATTGCAGCATGCCGGCCAGGCTGCGGTAGAGCGATGGGTCATGGAAAAGAGGCCCAGAGTCGGCGGAGAGCTTGGCGAGCATGTCCACGGCCGTCAAGAGCGGCCTGCAGTTGAGCATCCCGTCACGGTTGAGGATCTCCAACGCATACTGCTCCTGAGAAAGGAACAAGCCGCGCAGGGAGGTGGTGACATTGATCCCGAGGAAGTGGTGGAGTGCGCCGAGGTCAGTCATCGCAAACTCGCGATGGAGCGCCTGGATGACGGAGTTGAGGACGGCGACAGTGCTGGCGGTGAGGATGATGTCATCCACGTACAGCAGGAGGTAGGCGAGTTCCCCGCCACGGCGGAGAATAAACAGCGACGAGTCCGCCCGCAAGGCGACGAAGCCGATGGAGTGCAGGTACGTGGTGAAGCGCGAGAACCATGCCCTCGGCGCCTGCTTGAGGCCGTAGAGGGAACAGTTCAGCCGGCAGACGTGCGAGGGTGATGTAGCATCGACGAAGCCGGACGGTTGGGCGTTGTAGACTGTCTCTGCGAGATGTCCCTGAAGAAATAAGTTCTTGACATCGAGCTGGTGGATGGGCCAGCACTTCTCGGTGGCGAGACCGAGAACCGTGCGTATGGTCGCCGGCTTGACAGCGGGGCTGAAAGTCTCGTCATAGTCGACTCCAGCACGCTGAGTGAAACCACGGAGCACCCATCGCGCCTTGTAGCGAGCAAGCGAGCCGTCTGAGTGGAACTTGTGGCGGAAGATCCACTTGCCCGTGATGACGTTGGTACCTGCAGGATGCGACACTAAACTCCAAGTGTTATTCCGCATCAGTGCATCATATTCTTCCTTCATTCCGTTGTACCAATTGGGGTCTCGAAGAGCTACCCGGAAGGAGGATGGGATGGGACTGATGGTGGTCGGGGGTGGAGAGGAGGTGGTGAGAGCCTTTGGCTGAGCAAACCCGGTTTTAGCTCGTGTGCACATGCGGTGAAGGTTAACCGGAGGCGTAACTGGGATGGCACGAGGAGACAGCGTGGGTACGTGCGGAGCGGCAGGAGAACGGCGTCGCGTGGGTACTATAGACGTGCAAGGCGTGGAGTATGCATGGGAGGTTGGTGGCGTGGGGCCGCTAGCGTTGGGAGGCGTGTGATCTGCATGGTGCGGGGACACAGAGGTAGGCGGTGGCGTGCGAGCGGGCGATGGCGTACGTGCATGTGGTGGCGTACGGGCATGCATCGGGGAGCGCGTGGGGGACACGTGGGGTCGGGGGGAGTTGGCCGGTAGCACACGCGGCTAGCGGGCGGAATCGGGCGGGGATCCCGGAGTGGGTGGCGGGATTGGGGTGGAAGGCGCGGGTCCAGCGGGTGGGATCGAGCGATTGGCTGCCACCGGAAGTGGAGGAAGCTGGTATGAGGTAGGTGCGGTACGGGATCTAGGGAAAGATTCGAGCTCGGGATTTTCTGTGGACGTGCGACGGGGAGCTGTAGATGGTGTGTCGCCAGAAGAATATGGGAAGACGTGTTCGTCGAAGGTAACGTGACGAGAGATGATTACTTTGCGCGTAGAGAGGTCCAAGCATCGATACCCTTTATGCCCGAGGGGGTAGCCAAGAAAAACACACCGAGAGGAGCGAGGAGAGAGTCTGTGTGGGCTGGTTGCGATAGTGTAAGGAAAACATAAGCACCCGGACACGCACATGTGATCGTAGGTAGGATGTTTGCCGAGGAGACGATGATAGGGCGTCTTAGAGGCAATGGAAGAACATGGTCGCCAGTTTAGGATGTAGGTGGCAGTGTGGAGGGCCTCGACCCAGAATGTGGGGGGTAGATTGGCGTGCATGAGAAGGACGCGCAGAATGTCGTTGGTGGTGCGGATGAGGTGCTCGGCCTTGCTATTTTGTGGTCATGTATGGGGGCACGATAGACGGAAGGATGCACCATAGCGAGAGAAGAGATCGCGGAGGGAGGTGGTGAGGAATTCACCCCCGTTATCGCACTGCATGCATTGTATGGAGATGTGGAACTTGGTAAGGACGTATGTATGGAAGCGGTGAAGCACGTTGATGGTGTCGGATTTGTGGCGTAAGGGAAACGTCCAAGAGTAATGCGAATAGTCATCTAATATCACTAAGTAATATTTAAAACCAGAAAAGCTACTAATAGGAGAGGTCCACAAATCACAATGTATTAATTGAAAAGGGGCACTAGTAAAGGAATGTGAATGAGGAAAAGGCAGCCGTGGCTGCTTGCCCAGTTGACATGCCGGACAAACGGAAGTGTTTGATACACCCTTATTATAGTTTGGAAGGAAATGACTAGATAACATGGAAACAGTTTTATTGCTCGGGTGCCCCAAGCGCTGGTGCCATACGTCGCCTCCAACGACAATGAGAAGAGCTTGTACGCTGGTGTTGGAGAAGAATGGGCAGAGGTCGCCGTGGCTATTGCACCTCATGATTGTCTTGCGGGTGGCTAGGTCCTTCACGGAAAAACCGAACGGATCAAATTCTATACTGCAAGAATTATCAATGGTAAAGCGACGGACGAAAATAAGGTTTTTGATGATAGTGGGTGATACTAGAACGTCGTTAAGAGAGAAGAAGGAAACAGTAGTAGAGCCAACAACAGTAACGGGTAAGAGAGACCCATCTCCAACAACAATACCAGAAGATTGATGCAAAGATGGGGAAGAAAGCTTGGAGAGAGCGTGCGTCATACCAGTCACATGAGAAGAAGCTCCGGTGTCGAGGAACCACTCGTGGCTGCCGCCGCCGGCGTTGTGCTGCAATGACATGTTTTGGAGGGCCGCTTAGAGCTGGTTGTATTGCTCCCACGAGGGCCCTCCGATCGGCGGCACGCCGGCCACGGGATAGGCCTGGTGTGGCGGCAGCGGGCGCGGGCCGAGGACGCCCGCATCGTTCGGCGTGGCCCATGTAGGACGAGGTGGAGTTGGGCCCGGGAGCATGGTGTCGTATGGTGCGAAGAAACCAGAGAGCGGCGGGCCTGGGGTTGGTGGAGCAGCGCCGCACCTGGTCGAGGAGGAGCCGCGCCCACGCCCACGGCCGCAGGAGCCTAGGTCACCGTTGGGGGAGGCAGTGCTCCCTTTTCCCTTGTCGTTGGTGGCCCGGTCAGTGGAGCCCCGGTCGGCGGAGGAGCCCGAAGGAGCGCGGTCGTTGGAGGAGGGTGCGACGCCGGAGATGGTGAGGGCGGTGGCAGTGGCCTCGGGGCGTCCGTCGAGGCGAGCGCGCTCGTTGGCCGCGATTTCCTCCATGAGGCGTCGCGAGCGCGCCTGCACGAACAAGGGGAACGACGTCTGCATCGGAAGGAGCGTCGCCATGATCTGGAACTTGCGGGAGAGCCCGCGGATGAGTTGGAGGGTGAGGGCGCGATAGGTGATGTGGTTGCCGACGTCCCCGAGCTCGTTGGCGAGGGACTTGAGGCGCCGACAGTACTCGGCGATGGACAGGTCCCCCTGGACCAGGTTGCGAAATTCCGCTCCGAGGATGACAGCGCGCCCCACTTGGTTGTCGCGGAAGAGCAGGTGCAGCTGGGACCAGATGTCAAATGCGGTGCTCTCCGGGGAGGCGACGACATCCAGCAGCTCGTCGGTGACGACCCCGTGAAACCACAGGAAGACCGTGAGGTCATCGTTGCGCCAGACCGCGCTCTGGCGGAGCGGCGCGGCATACTCATCGAGATGCGTCTGCACATTGTATTTGCAACAGATACAGTAAAAGAGTTTTCGCCACTTGGTGTAGTTACCAGACTCCAATTCCAGCGGCGTGTGGAAGTGATGCGCGATGGACGCCGAGAGGTCGACGGAGGAGGACGAGCCGACGTCCGGCGCGGCCAGGTGCGGGAGCACGGCGTGGACGGAGCGCTAGACAGGAACGCTCCCGACGGTGCGAAGGTGAGTCGCGGCGAGGGCAGGTGCGGCGAGGTGGAACCCGGGAGCCGTCGTGGAGGAGGAAGAAGGGGCAGCCTCAGGAACCAGCTCCTTTTCGCGGACGACGTCGGGCGCGAGACGGGGAGCGGGGGCCGTCGGGGCCGCGACGGGGGCAGCAGCGGGGGCCGCGGTCACCACGGCGGTGGCGGCAACACGGGCCGCGGCGGGAGCTGTGGTGCGCGCCGGCACAGGAGTGGCGTCGAAGAGGCGCCTGGCGGAGGGAGGGGTGTAGAGGGATTCAAGATCGGCAGAGCGAGAGTGGCGGAGGAGCCCATCCATGGCGGAAGCAGAAGCGGAAAAGGTGGATCGAAGAAGTCTGATATCAAGCTAAGTTGTATTACTCTCACACACAGATTACATTGGCCACGACGGGCATATATAGCAGGAGTACATGGAGAGAGGGAGAGAGTGTACAACGGCACCTCTGCTATGCAGGGCGTACGGGCGCACATAGGCGCATGAAGAGCGTGGGCAGTTGGCCTAGCTGGAGACTCGGCGAGGTGGGTTAGCCACCTGGGAGCTCTTGTAGACGTGCAGTCGAACAGTGAATGGCATAGACCACGGAGGTATGAACAACATTGTAACATCCGTTAACTGTGTGGCCAGCTCGACAAACAAATCTGATGTGGCTGCCAGCAGGCGCAGCCGTTAACCTTATCGTCATAGGCGTGCCAAGTTTGGGACTGCAACACACACTTTGAAAGTTCTCGTATCAAAGCATGCGTTTCTTGTTTGGGAGCTCCATAATATAACTTTTTTTTTTTTGCCTTCCTGAGCGTGTTCACAAAATCCTCCTGTTGTACGGCCAATGTTTGGGAAAAAAAGCTAGGAGCCGTCTGTTGCCCCGTCAACCGACGTACATCACATGTTTCGATAGGCGGATCTCTCGCTTCCGCTTTATTATGGACAAAAGTTGATTTGCTGCTCTTTTATTTTACACATTAGCTACACGTAAGTTGCCTGAAAAACCAGTTTTGGTCAGTCGATTTTTCTGGCCATTGATTTTTTGCTTTCAGATTTGTACTGTACTATGACCTGGCTTAGGTTTTGTTTTTTGACTGACCACATATTTGGGTCAGTCAACTTGCTACTGGGCTGAAGCCCACGTATGCCACCCAGCCCTCCCCTTTGCCACATTGTTTTTCTTTAAAAGAAATATGTTTTATGTGTTTCTTCTTTTGTTTTTTGTTATTCTTTATTAGTTAGATTATATTCTTTTCTTTTGTAGGTATTTTTGGGTGTTGGGTGAGTCTATATATATATATATATATATATATATATATATATATATATATATTCAAATGATATACAATACAATATGCGTGAAAATTACACTGTCATATGATTGTTGTTGGTATACTACAAAAAAAAGCAATTTTAGTGAAGTTGTGTGCAAGTTTTTTTTAAAATTCATTATTTTTCTTCTTAAAAAGGAATACCAATGCCACTATTACATTTTTTTTATAAAAGTTTATTATTTTTATTTTGATATAGTTATAATTTCATTTTGTTTCTTCATTAAGGGTAATATTCATGCCATTGATCATTCTTGCGTAGGATTTTTTGGCAAAAATTTCCGCAGTACATGCTTATTCTTGCATATTTTAAACAAGCACAATTTTTGGGTATATTGTGTGCAAATTTTGTCATTGTTTATTTTAGATAGTTTTTTGTTTTCTTTCGACTAAAGGGTAAAACTAACCCACCAATTCATTATTTCTTAGAAAACCACATCGTCTGATTTTGTTATAGTTTGAATTCATTTTCTTTCTTCTTGAAGGGCAATACCAAAGCCAATAATTCATTCTTTCCTAGAAAACCTCATTATTTTGATTTTTTTAGTATTTATTTCTTTTCGTATTTCTTAAAGAGTAATACCATGCCACTAATTCATTCTTCCTTCAAAACCTTCATTATTTTGATTTTATTTTAGTTTTTGCTTCAGTTTCTGTCTAATTTAATGCTAATATGAATGTTGATAATTCATTCGTACTTAGGAAGCTTCTTTTTGCGAAAATTCCACTATTATATGCTTATTTTTGCATACTATAGAAAATTGCAATTTATGTGTAAATTGTGTGCAAAATTTGTCATTATTTGTTTTACATATTTTTTCCATTTTCTTTTTACTAAAGGGTAATACCAATGCAACACATTCATTCTTTCTTAGGAAACCTCATTGTTTGATTTTGTTTTAGTTTGATTTCATTTTCTTTCTTCTTGAAGGGTAATACAAAAGCCACTAATTATTTTGAGTTTGTTTTAGTATTTATTTCTTTTTGTTTTTCTTAAAGTGTAATACCATGCCACTAATTCATTCTTCCTTAGAAAAACTTCATTATTTTGATTTAGTTTTAGTTTATGTTTCAATTTTTGTCTGCTTTAATGGTAATACGAATGCCATTAATTCATTCGTTCTTAGGAGACTTTTATTTTTGGAAAACTCCACTATTATATGCTTGTTTTTGCACACTATAGAAAAGTGCAATTTATGTGTAAATTGTGTGCAAAATTTCTATTTTTTGTTTTCATTTTCTTTTTCTTAAAGGTTTATATGAATGCAAGTAATTCATTCTTTAGAAAACTTCCTTATTTTGACTTTTTTAATTTTTATTTTATTGCTTTCTCCTTTATGGGTAATAGCAATATCGTTGATTCATTCATTTTTAGATAACTTCCATCTTGTGAGAATCCCACCATTATATGCTTATCTTTCATATTATGGAAAAGCGTAATTTCTGTTTGAATTGTGTGTTGTCCTTATTAGTTTAATTTTGTTAAAAGGCTAATACCTATGCCATTAATTTTTTCCTTAGGCAACTTTATTATTTTGTTTTTTTTGTTTTAAATTTTTATGTTAGTATATTAGTATAGACGATGAGAACACTAGAGAAAGTAGAAGTTTTTATGTTGTATTATGCTATACATAGGTGCATAATATTGTTCATCCTTTAAATTTCTGTTTGTTTAATTTAGAATTAAGAATGTGATTACGTACAACCACGTGATTGATTATTAGCACTAAGATATAAGTATTGTTGTCGTTGTGTGGGAGCATTAAGTGCAGAGCTTTCACCAAGCCCAAGTAGTGCAAAAGCCCTACCCCACCTATGAACTAGCCTAGTTGGAGGAACGACACAGCACGCACGTCCAGCTCCGTGAGCTGCGCGGCCTGCGTTGCAAAAAGAAAAAAAGTGACTGACCCAAGTTTTAAAATCAGTCACCTGACCACTAGCCTTCTCCGGCTTTGTTATCTTCTCCGGGGAATACCAGTTGGGAAGTGTTTACACGCGACACGGTGTGCCGGCGGAACACTCGGACCGGTCGCTTTCGCCTCGCTGGCGCTAGCCACCAGGAAGGCAACACGTGTACCTTATCCTCTCCCAACACCCCATCCACTCTTTCTTCCTCGCATTCTCCCAGGCAGGAAACTCCATGGATCGAGGCCGGCGATCAGCTCCTGCCTCCTGTGTTGTTCGTGTGCCCCTCAGGGACAACGCTACCATGTGGTTTCCATGGCTGCGCTCATCGCCATGGCCGCGCTGTCGACTGATGGCCGCGGAGGAATCGCGGGGATGATACGAGGAGGCGCAGGCCATGGCGGCGCGCACGAGCGAGGATGGGCATCACGCAGGGATCTCGGCCACTGCATCGTCAGGCACCTCTCGGAACGGCGCCACGGCGGTGATGGCCATGGGCGGGCGTGGGAGCTCAGTGGAGCAGTAGCACCAGCTGTGCAATGGATGTAGGAAATTCCATCACCGGTTGTAGCAAACATCGACTATGGTTGCAGCAAAACTGCATCATCATCGTCGCGGAGGTCGCAGCTAGACAAGAAGTTTGAAGCTTTTTTCAATGCCGGTTGTAGCTTTCATAAGCGCCGGTTGCAGCTTTTCATTTGTCATCCACGGACGGCGAGCAAGGTGACCGCGAGCTGCGAGGATGGCGGCGCTGTCATGAAAGAACATTGTAAATGTCGTGTTTTTTGTTGCACGCTACAACCGATGTCACATTTTGCTACCACCGGCACACCACTCAGCTACAACCGGCATCGTCGCGTGCTGCATGCTACGCCGGTGGTACTTGTGCGACGACGTTTTTGCTCTACCTGTTTTTTGCTACAACCTGCGAGGATTTTGCTACATCGTTTAGATGGTGTTCATTGGCAGTCGTTGTCGTTCGTTCAACCCGTGCACGAGCACCCACGGGTGGAAAAAGCTTCAGTCAGCATGAAAAAAAGCTTCAATCAGCGTGGAGAAAAGCTTCAACCGGGTGCAAGCATGGCAGCGGCCATGAAGTTTTTTTCTACAATCGTGACCACGTTTTTGCTACAACCAACATTGAAATTTGTTCCCATGACGGCAGCCGTGTTTTGGGACCTGCACGGTGAGCTACAACCGGCAGCTATCGGCCACAATATATTTTGCTACAACAATGTCTCGGTTTTGCTTCGACCAGCCATGAAAAAAGCTTCAATTGGGTGCGGAGGCGGAGGCGGCGTGGTGGGGCTCGATCCACGACGGCAGCGACTTGC
>NC_041392.1:703899749-703917615 GCF_002162155.2 Triticum dicoccoides | reverse complement strand
GCGGCGCAACGCTTGGAGCGGTGGGCACGGCGCGGCGCAAGGAAGAAGAAGGTAAAGGGGAACCGTTTTCATCGACATGATCTAACGGCCCACGCGCGCGCGATTTAACGACTGCGGTGCGACCGGCCCAACAGTTGGGCCGGCGTACCGACGCAGATCGTTGCCCTTACATCTGCAACCCGACCACCCGCAAGCAGGCTCTCCTGCCGCAGCCTAAGATCGAGCGAGGCTTGTACAACACCATAATCGGTTTCTTCCGGCACCATCCAACTAGAGAATACAGGGTGCTCTGGGTCTCAGGGTCGCAGCACGTGATGAATTACAGTTTATACATTCTCACCGTGGGATTTGACGAACCGAGACATGTCAAAATCAAACTGCCAACAAAGGCATTGGCTTCAGTGAAACAGACATTACTCCATAGGCCGTTTAGGTTCTCCTGTGAGTGTCCTTCTGTCTACCACCATAATAATCTGCACTGGAATCCTCGTTATGGTGCCGAAGACATGACGGGCGGTGGCAGAGACATTATTATGTTCGACACAGAAGCCGAATCATTCTGGTGGATGCGTAGTCCGACACCCACCCAGCTGGGTTCTCATAACAGTACCATGAAGTTGTTTGACATGAACGGGACACTTGCTTTTTGGATTAGCCCGCCTCCTTTGACCACTGTGGATGTCTGGGTGATGCAGGATTACGAGGCCGGTATCTGGTCCTTCAAGTACTAGATTGACCTGCGAGTGCTGGAGGCATCAAAAGAACTTTATTTAGCTTCCTGCAAACAGAAAAAGAAGAAAGCACTTCCAGGTTCAATGTTGAATTGGGTCAATAATATGGTTGTTCTCAATGACCGTGAGCTGCTGGTGGATTTTAATGAGAGACATGTATTGCTCTGTGACATTGATAATAAGTTCTTAGGAGTGGTGTGCATGGCAAATGGACGGAGGTATATGGAGCTTACTCGTTATCGCCTTCAAGAGAGCATCGCTCCACTTCCATCCCGTGGAATGCAAGGAGATGTGGATCCTACATACTCCGCAGGGCATGATTGAATGTTCAGACCTTCTGGTTTGCTTTGTCCTTGGAGTATCTATCCATCCTATGTGAGCCATGTCTTTTGTTCTTACTTACCTCTTCTTACTTATTAGCTACTATTGAATTTAGGATTAGTCCCGTGGAATGCAAGAAGATGTGAAGCCTGCATACTCCGCAGGACATGATTGCATGTTCAGACCTCCTGGTTTGCTTTGTCCTTGGAGTATCTATCCATCCTATGTGAGCCATGCCTTTTGTTCTTACTTACCTCTTCTTACTTATTAGCTATTAGAATTTAGGAGTAGTCCCGTGGAATGCAAGAAGATGGGGAGCCTGCATACTCCGCAGGGCATGATTAAATGTTCAGACCTCCTGGTTTGCTTTGTCCTTGGAGTATCTATCCATCCTATGTGAGCTATGCCTTTTGTTCTTACTTACCTCTTCTTACTTGTTAGCTACTATTAGAATTTAGAAGTAGAACTACATTTTGGATAGTAGCGGTAGCACTTCCACTGCCATCATCTGGTGCTTATTATGATGTCTTGAACATCATGCTAATTTTCTGAATTGTCGAGTATCGGAGTATGTACAAATATGCTATTAGAACTTTTCTACTGTTCATTGCTGCTGTCAAATTTTACTTAAAGCTTGCATCATTGAGAAGTAAGAACAGCATTGCTATGATCAGAGATTCGGTCTTCCTCGGATTTTGTGAGTGAATACATTGCACTGTCATTTCCATACATGTTGGTTATTATGATTTTGTTTCTGAAATGGTTATTGGTTTAGTATGTCCTTTCAAGGCTAGTAGTTTGATCTTTGTTGTTAAGAAATCAATTTGGTCCTAACTCTGAAGTAGTACTACCTGCTATAAGCACCTGGTTGCACCTGCTCTTTGTGTCTCACGTATTTTGTCAAAACTTTCATAGCGTAGTTTATATGTCTGGTAGTTAGTAGTAGTTACTTGAGTACTGTTATGTTTTGACAAAGAACCTTCGTGCTTCAGTTGTGTGTTTGGAATTTGAGAAATAACATAAAATCCCAAACACACAACTGAAGCACGAAGGTTCTTTTTCAAATCATAACAGTACTCAAGTAACTACTACTAACTACCAGACGTATAAACTAAGGCCTAAAGCACGTGCAATGCCATCTAATTTAGCACAATTCTGTGTCTGATTGATTTAATATGTTTTAGTTGGAGGCATAGTTGTTGGGAGTATTGTTAAGGTCTCTGTTTTGTTGTTGTTTTCTTGGGAGCAAGATATTTTGTACTGGTTCATGTTGCACTGCAGAAGAAAGATTTTTTGCATTGTCAGTTTGGGTGATTTAAGACTGGCCTTATGTCACAGGGAAAATCGAGCATTTCCAGAGATAAACTGAAAATAATCTCAGCACTAGTCTTCAATTGGACAAAAGTCAGCATGGGTCTGCAATTATCTGCAAATAAGTTGTCAGATTGAACACTTTCACCACTAGTTTTTTACCAATAATAGTAACAGTACCAAATGGATGATGCATCTCTATTATTATGTTTTGTTTTTCTTTCTCTGTTAACACATGTATGCCTGTAAACTCAAGAAATGCACCTTCGCTGCACTGTTGAAATTCTCCTTTTTGACTGGATGAATCAAGCTAGCACAGCTGAAGTGCACAGTTATTTTCGTCTAGTATCTTCTCCAGCCCGTACTTGTAACTGAAACTAAACCATGAAAGCTTGTTCCTCATAGATTGCACCCTCGCTACAACATCAATCCGGGTGCCAATTCCGCTAGTTGGCCAACTGCAGCAGCACAGTGCATCATCATGGATATACTCAAATTTCATGTTAGGCAGACCATGTGTTGCACTTGCAGATGAAGAATTCAAGGCCTCTTAGATTTCTGGTGCTGGGGACGCACTTGTTCTGTTAGAAAGATCTTACTCTTAGAAGAAGTAAATATGACTGACTGGTTTATTTTTTTCAATACAGAGTACAACTTAGATTTGAGCGCACATACACTCATTTGTTGGAAGTAAACCCAACGTCCAATCGGATTATACATGTACGTATCCGTGTTCAGCTAGTGCATGAGATAGTTACCTTGTAGGATTAGTATTCCATGCTGATTCGGTTTGTAACTAGGCAGCCTAGCTGTTATATATATGTGCACGTACCCCCTGTACCCTTGTATCCTGAGTTGATCAATAAAGTAATAAGGCTCGATACGAGCCTTTGGCAATACGCCGAGTCTCTTGTGCGTGCGTTGAGTATTCAGCCCAAAGGCTGTTGCGTACGTACGTGTTTAGGCGTGAAGCAAAATCAATCAGCTTGGACGGCTAGCTTTGCACTGCGGTGCATCAGCTAGTAGAAGCTTTCTGTGGTGCGCTGCATCTCGACGTAAAGAGACTTCGTCGCGATTGCATCGGCAGGAGCAGTTCAGTAGCTAGCGTTGGTTCGTCATCGTCGTTCATCGTCGGTCGTCGTCGTCGCCGGAAAGTACTCGGCGTCGGGTCTGGGCCAACAATTGGTATCAGAGCAAGGTTGATCTTCTAGTAACGGAAGATCATGTCGGACGACGAGAAGGACAAGACCAAGCAGCTGGTGGAGTACTCCGGTGCAGCTAAAGTAATTGCTGCTCCGGCGAGTTCGTCGTATCCACGGTTTGATCGCGAGAACTTCGGGGTCTGGAAGGCACTCATGGAGTGTGGTCTCCGCGCCAACGAGCTATGGGACGCGGTGGATCCCGGAGGCGACGCGTTCAAGAAGGAGGGAGCCGAGCACCGGAAGGATCGGCAGGCGGCGTCAGCGATTTACTCGGTGATGCCGATGGATGTCCTCCAGCACCTAATCGCCAAAGCAACGGCGAAGGAGGTGTGGGATACGCTCAAGCTCATGTTCGAGGGACACACCCGCGTCAAGCAAGCCAATCTCCAAACTCTCCTAAGGAACTATGAGACTTTGGTCATGGGCGACAATGAGTCCGTGGATGCGTTCGCTTCACGGGTGGCTACTCTCGTCAATCGGATCCGTGCGCTTGGTGAAAACCTCAGGGAGACCTCGATTGTCCGGCGGTTCTTGCGCGCAGCCCCTCCCCGGTACCTGCAAATTGTCACGGCGATCGAGCAGTGCGTCGATCTCGTGACTCTCTCCATCGACGATCTTGTCGGACGGTACAAGGCTCATGATGAGCGTATACGGTACAGTCTTGGGGACAGGAGGAACGACGAGCTTGTGATGCTCACGAAGGCGCAGTGGATCGCCCTAGAAAAGAGAGGCGGATCCATAAGCAGTAGCAAGAAGAAGGGGAAGCAGCGTTCGACGAGAAAGAACTTCGCTGACTCGGACGACGACTCAGACGATGAGGCTGCACCTGCACCACCGAGGAGGAAGTTTGACATCAGGAAAGTGAGGTGTTATAACTGTGGCCTCCTTGGTCACTTCAAGGCTGACTGCGAGGAAGCACCGAAGCAGAAGGCGCTCATGGCCCAGCAAGGTGACGACGGTGACATGATGTTGATGACTGAACTCGTGGATGAGGAGGATCCAGTTCTTCGAGCGCCGGCTAAAGAAATTGTCGCGCTCGTGGAAGAAAAGGTTTGCCATCATGATCATGATTCGGAAACTCGTGTCGAAGCTACAGATGCGGGGAGTGATTCCGAAACTTATGTCAGTGCTATAGACGTAAGTGCTATCTTTGCTGGAGCGAAAGAAGCGATAGCTGCGTGTGCTCGGCCATGGAGAAGCAGTCTTCGTGCATTGCACCTAGAGAAAACAAAGGCGTACGTGGCGCCCGAAGTCCATGATGAAACAACATACGTAAGTGCAACTGATGTTGATGCTGATGCAAAGACGGACACGGATGCAACTCAGGCGTACGTGGCATCAAAAGTTCACGAAGGGAGGCGTACTGGAGTTGTGTCGCTGAGCAGAACAGGCAAGGTAGGTGGTGGCGCAGCTTGTTCTGGTGAAGTGAGTGCTGCGAGCGCTCGACCAGGACGTTCTGGATGCAGCTGCTACACCGTCGCAGCAGACGGGCCGAAAGGAGACGGCCTACCCAGCCAACCGAGCAACTCAGAAGTGGACACACGGCCTAGTGGCCAGGCCGGCTCACAAGTAGTGTGTGAGTCATGGAAAGAGGCAACAGCAACTGGTGGACGCTGCCCATGTGCTGGTGATGCGTATGCATCAGGAGCCCAGCCGGCTGCATGCTTGTACGCATGGGAGGATGCCCTGTTGGCACCTGCATCACCTCCGAAAGCACTGGAGGAAAGGACAACGTCACCTACATCGATAAATCCACAGCCGGTGTTACACCCATATCCGAGGAATACTCTTCGGACGATTGACCCGGTAAAGGTGAAAAGAAGCGGGCGACGGTGTCTAGCAAGCGCCGAGGAACTGGCGAAATTTGAGGACGCAAATACAGATGAGTGTTGGCGTCATGCTATGAAAGAAGAGTTGGGGTCGATCCACGACAATAATGCATGGGTGCTTGTGGATCTTCCCAACAATGAAAAAGTCATGGATCTCAAGTGGGAATTTACGATCAAGAGAGATGCCGATGGGTCCGTGAAGCACAAAGCGAGGCTAGTAGACAAAGAGTACATGCAAGAGGAAAGTGCGGATTTCGAAGAAGTGTTCGTTCCCAGTGCAAAGATGGAGTCGGTGAGATTACTCATCGCTCTCGCGGCTCAGGAATCATGGAAAGTACATCACATGGATGTAAACTCCGTGTTTTTGAATGGCGAGATAGAAGGAGATGTGTATGTGAATCAACCACTGGGATTCATCAAAGAGGGAGAGGAACACAAGGTACTGAAACTACACAAAGTATTGTACGGGCTACGGCAAGGCTCTCGGGCATGGAGCATCAAACTTGATCAAACTTTGATTTCTCTTGGATTTGAGAAAGCCCCACTAGAGCATCCAATGTACAAGAGAGGTGAAGTCAGGGATCGTCTACTAGTTGGCATCTACGTCGACGATCTGTTGATAACTGGAGCAGATGAAGAGGTGATTGCAAAGTTCAAGCTACAAATGAAGGAGCTTTTCAAGATGGATGATCTAGGCCTTTTGAGTTGCAACCTCGGGACAGAGGTACATCAAAAGCCGGAGGGGACCACACTATGCCAGGAGGCATATGCAAGGAAGGTACTTGAAGGCCGTGGCATGAAACATTACAATCACATTGTCGCTTCAATGAAACCTCGTCTTGAGCTGAGCAAGAAGGAGATGGTGAAACTACTCAGGTATAGTGGTAGTGACAAGGAAAGGATTGTTGATGATCGTAAGAGTACCTCGGACGTGGCATATTTCCTTGGTGGAAGCATAGTAAGCTGGCTATCACGAAGACAGAAAGTGGTGACATCGACTTCAAGCGAAGCAGAGTGTCAAGGTGTGTGGCAAGGGAGGCTACACGGTGATCTCATGGATCGAGATCCAGAACAAGTGGTGCTCGACGTTGACAGTGAGTTTATAGCTTTTCTACCCGAGAATCCAGTGCGGCATGATAGGAGCAGGCACATTGATACGATGTATCTTTACATAAAGGATTGCGTGAAAGAAGGGATGACGAAGGTCAACTACGGTTGCACGGATGATCAGCTGGCGGACATCCTAACCAAGGCTTGGGTCAGCATCGAGCTGTGACATGACGACGTCGTGTTTAGGGGGGTGATTGTTGGAAGTAAACCCAACGTCCAATCGGATTATACATGTACGTATCCGTGTTCAGCTAGTGCATGAGATAGTTACCTTGTAGGATTAGTATTCCATGCTGATTCGGTTTGTAACTAGGCAGCCTAGCTGTTATATATATGTGCACGTACCCCCTGTACCCTTGTATCCTGAGTTGATCAATAAAGTAATAAGGCTCGATACGAGCCTTTGGCAATACGCCGAGTCTCTTGTGCGTGCGTTGAGTATTCAGCCCAAAGGCTGTTGCGTACGTACGTGTTTAGGCGTGAAGCAAAATCAATCAGCTTGGACGGCTAGCTTTGCACTGCGGTGCATCAGCTAGTAGAAGCTTTCTGTGGTGCGCTGCATCTCGACGTAAAGAGACTTCGTCGCGATTGCATCGGCAGGAGCAGTTCAGTAGCTAGCGTTGGTTCGTCATCGTCGTTCATCGTCGGTCGTCGTCGTCGCCGGAAAGTACTCGGCGTCGGGTCTGGGCCAACATCATTGACATGCCAGCACCACACGCATGACTCTCATGACGCCTGCTGAAAAGTGAAAATATTAGTAGAGCATGTGGTGGAGCATCGAGATTGATGAAGCCTCTCCAGTCTCATGCGGTGAAGCACCATCACACTCCAAGTGAGACCAGAGCTCCTAGGCACTGTCATATTGTCAACTTCCAAGAATGGGCTTAGGCCAGGCCTGCAAGTCCTCGCCCTTGTGTTGAAGCCTGACTCGGGGTTTGTTCCTACAGCCATGCAAGCAAGAGACACATGTGAGCCCTGAGGTGACATCCCCAGGGGTAAATAATCCTAGCGGACTGGATACCAGGGTGCTGATGCCGCTTTGCTGCTGTGGGGCGATGAGCAGCGGTAGTGGTGCTGATGTCATAGCGTCCTACGGCCTCGAGGTGGCAAGGTGCGGGCCTGCGAGCCCCCAGGCTATTCTTGCTATCGTACTGGTGGGGGTGATTGGGGATATTAGGGATGAGTACATGCTCACTAGTGACTTCTTCATAACTTGTTTGAGCGAGATTTCTTGCGGTGCCCCGTTGTTGTGGCCTCTTTGGAGGTTGGTTGATTGTCTCCGGTCTCCCGAGCCATGAGCAGGTGGACACGAAGCGACACCCAAGTCCTCCGGATGTGCTCTCCCTTCAGCCCAGCGGCTTTTGTGCGAGCTGTGGCATTGGCGAGTTCTAGACGTTCTTGGACAAGTGGTCTAGGGGAGCCCGGGAGGCCAGCTTCTTCGGGTGATCATTGGCGTAGGACGGTAGGCTGTCCTGGAGGCCGGAAGCATAAAACCATAATTTATGTCATTCCCACACGTAGTTTGGGAAGGTTACCGGGAAGAATTTGGTGGTGGGCCGAAGTTGCAAGCCCACCCGTCTGAGGTCGGAGACGGCTTCGCCATTCTTCTGCACCCGCGCCCTAAGTACGGGTACACATCAGGGAAGATGAACCCCACAAGTCCATATGTGTGGCATCGGACTGTGCGGAGGTTGTAGCAAATCTGGAGACGGGTGGTCTGTGTCATTAGTCTGTGATCCTGGAAGAGTTCAGAGCACAAAGAAATCTATTTGGTGTTATCCATGTAGTCCACATAAGGAGGCAACACAACACTGAAGCTCACTCTTTAGCCAAAGCGGCATCGTCTGTTCCTTCTAGGCGCCATGTGTGGCTAGCAGTTTTGCCTAATATCATCTATATCCCGTTAAACTTTGATCATTAACAAAGGTTACAGATGCTCAAAAAAAAAAATACAGGGCAAATGAACCCCACAAGTCTGAGTCAAGCTCAAGGCCACAAACAATACTCAACAGGGAGGTCCGAGTGCCCCCATCATTCTCCCTAGATCAACAAAAACAACATTTTAGGAGCCCTCGCTATGGGCACATTCAATTATCATGTTAATCCATCTGTCATCAAAGCCTATTCTCTTCACCATTGCTCATAAAAGCACAAGTTAACTAGGGAGTTATAGTACAAAGATCCATTGCTAAATGCTCTTTTTTCACTGCAAACTAGTGGAATGATGTGCCCTTATTGTATTACAAGAGTAAAAGTGTGTTTGTGGTCATTCGACTAACAAAATGTTCTTATTTAGAGAAATTCTAAGATTCTCTCGAATTGTTTTGTATCGTCATTTATGTTAATCCAATGGATCAGCGATATGTTACCTCATGGATGGTAAAAGAGTCTACAATGGCTTTCTTTGTGTCTTTACATCATTACTTTCCACTGGTGAACTAGTTTTAAACTTAAGAATCAATCTACATAAAGAAATGAGCCTATTAGTACACATTATTGGGCATTGCAAAATAAAATTATTTTGCTACTTATATCATATGAAGACCATGCAAAAATAAATGCATTTCTCTTGAGCATTAATTTACATTATGTTCACTCAAAACTAACTCTCATGATTCCTTTACAAAATTTCTTCGGAAGCTTGAATAAAGACATTTACATATTTCATTTGCACTTCTTTACCTACAATCCACTAATTCTCCTCAACACCGTCTTTACTTGATGAATAAAATAGTCACTTCCCTATGTCCCCACCATCGTGGGAAGTCCCAAATATTTATCCAAAACTTCTTCGGTCATAATCTCCAAAATAGTGCAGACTTCTTCCTTCTTTCCAACACTTGTTTAGGGTTGCAAACACTGTGATTTTTCCACACTAATAAGCTATCAAAAGACATAGAATAGCGGTCCAACGCCCCTTTAAAGCTAGCTGCATTTTCTGTGTCAGCATTCATAACAAATAATGAGTAGTCGTCGAATAGCGTTTGTGAGTTCTACGGGACATCATGATATGCTTTCATGGCTATGAAAGGACCCCTCCACCTCCCCATGTGATAATAGGCTAGAAAGTTCTTCTGTGCAAATGAGAAAGAGGTACGGGTGAGACCCCCCACCCCCACCCCCACCGCAATCCCTAGTTGGTAATAAAACATTCAGTTTCAATGGAATTAAAATGAACTGAATAGCTTAGCAACGAGACACATCCAATTATCATGTTAATTCATCCATCATCAAAGCCTATTATCTTCATCGTTGGTCATAAAAGCACAACTCAGCTCTATCATATGTGTTGTGCATATCAAATTTTACTGAACACCAACCCTTCTTGCCATTCTTCTTCTTTATTCAGTGCATGGAATCATAAGCAACATGAATATCATCTGCTATAATTTGCCACAGAAAAAAAGCACTTTGGCATTGTACAATGATCTCTCACAAAATAGTTTTGAGTCTGTTTGTCCAATGTTAGCTTATAACTATATAGATTACGTTACAAAGACAAATTGGGTAGTACTCAGTACATAACGTATATTTTCATTCTATGGAATCATAAAAATCACGGTATCATTATGTTCAAAGCTAAGAGTTCTTCATTGATAATTATGTTTCCAAACATTGAAGAGATTCTTTTATAAACATTGTGTGCAACCCATCGGATCCTGACACTTTCATGGCTCTGATGCCAAACCAAGCGTTTTTGTACTTCTTCAACTGTATATGGCGCTAAGAGTAATTCATTCATTATCATAGTTACACTGACATGTACTTTGTCTATCACATCATTATTAGGTTCATTTAATTTGGAAGTAAAAAATTTGTTAAAATTCAAAATCATGTTTGGCAATTCATCTTTAGGTCCAACTGAAGGAAATATGCCCTAGAGGCAATAATAAAAGTTGTTATTTTATATTTCCTTATTCATGATTAATTTTTATTATTCATGCTAGCATTGTATTAACCGGAATCATGATACATGTGTGGATACATAGACAAAACACAGTGTCCCTAGTAAGCCTCTACTAGACTAGCTCGTTAATCAAAGATGGTTAGTTTCCTAACCATAGACATGTGTTGTCATTTGATGAACGGGATCACATCATTAGGAGAATTATGTGATGGACAAGACCCATCCGTTAGCTTAGCTTAATAATCGTTAAGTTTTACTACTATTGCTTTCTTCATGACTTATACATATTCCTTTGAGATTATGCAACTCCCGAATACCGGAGGAATACCTTGTGTGCTATCAAATGTCACAACATAACTGGGTGATTATAAAGATGCTCTACAGGTATCATTGAAGGTGTTTGTTGGGTTGTCATAGATCAAGATTAGGATTTGTCACTCCGAGTTTCGAGAGGTATCTCTGGGCCCTCTCGGTAATGCACATCATGATAAGCCTTGCAAACAATGTGACTAATGAGTTAGTTATGGGATGATGCATTACGGAACGAGTAAAGAGACTTTGCAATAACGAGATTGAACTAGGTATGAAGATACCGACGATTGAATCTCGGGAAAGTAACATACCGATGACAAAGGGAATGACATATGTTGTCAATGCGGTTTGACCGATAAAGATCTTTGTAGAATATGTAGGAACCTATATGAGCATCCAGGTTCCGTTGTTGGTTATTGACCGGAGATGTGTCTCTGTCATGTCTACATAGTTCTCAAACCCGTAGGGTCCGCACGCTTAACGTTCGATGATGATTTTGTATTATATGAGTCATGTGATTTGGTGACCGAATGATGTTCAGAGTCCCGGATGACATCACGGACATGGCGAGGAGTCTCGAAATGGTTGACAGGTAAAGATTCATATATAGGACGATAGTATTTGGACACCGGAAGTGTTCTGGGGGTACCGGGTACGTATCGGGTCACCGGAAGGGGTTCCGGGCAACCCCCGGCAAGCTATATGGGCCTAATGGGCCAAGAGTTAGACAAACCAGCCCCAAAAGGGGCTGGTGCGCCCCCTATAGGCTGAATAGGAGGAGAAGGGAAGGGAGAAGGAAAGGGGAGGATGCGGCCTCCCACTTTCCTTCCCCTCCCCCTCTCTTTCCTTCCCCCTCCGATGAATATGGAAGGGGGGAATTTTGGGGAATGTAGCATACAATTTCAAAAAATTTCCTATGATCACGCAAGATCTATCTAGGAGATGCATAGCAACGAGAGGGGAGAGTTTGTCCACGTACCCACGTAGACCGAAAGCGGAAGCGTTAGTATAATGCGGTTGATGTAGTCGAACGTCTTCGCGATCCAACCGATCTAGTACTGAACGTATGGCATCTCCGAGTTCAGCACACGTTCAGCTTGATTATGTCCCTTAAACTCTTGATCCAGCAGAGGATCGAGGGAGAGTTTTGTCAGCACGACGGCGTGGTGATGGTGATGGTGATATGATCCGCACAGGGCTTCGCCTAAGCACTACAACGCTATGACCGTAGGAGTAAACTGTGGAGGGGGGACTGCACGCGGCTATGAGAATAACTGTTGTTCTTTGGGGTGCCCCCCTTCCCCCGTATATAAAGGAGGGGAGGAGGAGGCCGGCCACCAAGGCGGCGCGCCATGGGGGGGGGGAGTCCTACTAGGACTCCACTCCAAGTAGGATTCGCCCACCCCCCCCCCCTTTCCTTTCTCATCGGAGGGGAAAAGGAAGGAGATGGAGAGGGAGAGGGAAAGGGGGCCGCGCCCCCTCCTCCTTGTCCAATTCGGACTCCCTTTGAGGGGGGCACCCGCCACCCCTTGCGGGCTCCCCTCTCTATCCCCTAAGGCCCATGTAGGCCCAATACTTCCCCGGGGGGTTCCGGTAACCCCAAGGTACTCCGAAATATACCCGAGCCATTCCGAAACCATTCCGGTGTCCGAATATCATTGTCCAATATATCAATCTTTACCTCTCGACCATTTTGAGACTCTTCGTCATGTCTGTGATATCATCCGGGACTCCGAACAAACTTCGGTCACCAAAACACATAACTCATAATACAAATCGTCATCGAACGTTAAGCGTGCGGACCCTACAGGTTCGAAAACTATGTAGACATGACCGAGACACATATCCGATCAATAACCAATAGCGGAACCTGGATGGTCATGTTGGTTCCTACATATTCTACGAAGATCTTTATCGGTCAAACCGCAATGACAACATACGTTATTCCCTTTGTCATCGGTATGTTACTTGCCCGAGATTCGATCGTCGGTATCCTCATACCAAGTTCAAGTCTCTTTACTCGTTCCGTAATGCATCATCCCGCAACTAACTCATTAGTCACATTTCTTGCAAGGTTTATAGTGATGTGCATTACCGAGAGGGCCCACAGATACCTTTCTAATACTCAGAGTGACAAATCCTAATCTCGATCTATTCCAACCCAACAAACACCTTCGGAGACACCTATAGAGCATATTTATAATCACCCAGTTACGTTGTGACGTTTGATAGCACACAAGATGTTCCTCCGGTACTCGGGAGTTGCATAATCTCCGGTCATATTGTCGTTGTGATTAGGCGAAGCCCTGCGCGGATCACATCACCATCACCGTCGTGGTGACGAAACTCTCCCTCGACACTTTGCTGGATCAAGAGTTCGAGGGACGTCATCGAGCTGAACGTGTGCAGAATTCGTAGGTGTCGTACGTTCGGTGCTTGATCGGTCGGAACGAGAAGAAGTTCAACTACATCGACCGCGTTGTCAAATGCTTCCGCTTTCGGTCTACGAGGGTACTGCACACACTCTCCCCTTCTAGTTGCTATGCATCTCCTAGATAGATCTTTCATGAGCGTAGGATTTTTTTTGAAATTGCATGCTACATTCCCCAACATCAACAACATTCCCATTTGCATCCTGAGAGCTAAGATGGTGTTCCTTCTCTGTCGCTCGCATGCATGATGCTAGAAAAACTTGTATTTCAGTCATTGTGCCTAAGCTAGTTGATACGCCCCCGCTACTGTCACGCTTTACCTTCCTGCTCGAACAACATCTCCAGGGATACAATTAGTTTTTGATCTGCCAGATGCATCTTGCAGGACATCCCTTCCGCCATGTAAAACCTTCCCGATCTGCACGAGATTGTCAAACACAGGACCGCCTTGCCGTGTCGGTGCGAGAACCTTCCCGAGCCGCTAGAGGAACCCGAGAAACCTGGAAACTAGGGGCAAAACGATTTCTGTCATTTAGAAATTATCTTCTACTTATTAATGTAATGTGGGAGCTATCCGCCCATTGATCAGCTATAGTAAAAGGGGCCATTGCTAAATAGTTATGCTCTTTTTGACTGCAAATTGCCATGGCCTGACGTGTCGCTATTATATTACAAGAGTAAAACATGTAAGTGGTCATTTGACTTGGAAAATGTGCTTATTTATAAAATTAAAAATTCGCTCGAATTGTTTTGGATCGACCGTTTATGTTGATCCAATGGGTCGGCTATATATTACCTCGTGTATGATAAAAGGGGGTACATTGAGCTTTTTGGTCCTCTACACATCATTACTTTCCAATATGAACTAGTATTAAACTTGAATTGCAAGAACCAATCTATGTAAAGAAATAAATCTATTAGCACACATTATTGACCATTGAAAAATAAAATTCTTCTGGTAATTATCTTGAATGAAGACCATGCAAAAATAATGTATGTATCAAGCAGTAATTTACTTAGGGTTCACTCAAAACTAACCTTTTGAGAGAACATCATGAATTAAGATCTAAAAATATCTCGAACTATTCTTATTGAAATGCAAATAATACTTTATGGAATGGTTTCATCTTTTGGAAAACTAACTCTCACATTTCTATTGGGAAGTCGGTTTTGTAGTCTGCTCCAACATCTTGCGTCAAACTATTACGATGTTTCTTGTCAAACTCACATGCAATACATACTCCACGTAAAGTCCATGGCTTGCATACAAATACACCATCTAATCAAGAATGCGGACAATGATTGAGGCCCACCAGTCATTCATGGATGTGCAATTAAGCGTATCTTGACTTATGGTGTATATGTAAAAATCCAACATACTAATAAATCCTAAAGTACATGGATATGTGATTACTGTAGCATATTGCGTGATATTTATCATTTCTGATGGAAATAGTTGTGCCTATTTAATACATAAGCTACTAGCGTGTTATCATTTACCTTTTTAGCATTCTTTGGTTTATGGAAATTACTAAACGTCATGAACCAACAATCTAGATTTAAAATGAATCTTACCATTAGAGGTAAGGTGGAACATCTTAAAACAGCTCACCAATTATTTTTCTTTGGAAGCCCATTTTCTGTTAAACAATAATGTAAGTCGGTACAAACTTACATTTTCGAATAAGTTTTCATAAACGCCAGCACAAATGATAGAGCTGGCTGAACATATGATTACTTCAACCTGTCTTGCAAAACTGGTTAATATTGTGATCAATACAGTTTATGTGACCGCTGAATTTATTTACATCAATTTTGAAAGTTAAGACAACAAGGTCGCAACTTCTTTCTTTTTTAATTTAGGTGCATGCCTCCCAATTTCCATTCACATGAAAACAATACTACAATGTATCAATCCAACTTAATTATTAGCAAAGAAACTCCAGACCAGATACTTTTAAGGAAACCAAGAATTTCGCAAATATTAGTTGCCGTCCTGATGGTGCGGTTCTATACATGGTTCTTGATCTAGTTGTTGAAGAGATGAGGCAATGATGCCGTGGAGCGGCTGCCCGAGGACACGGTATTGTAATGTTAGGTTTTCTTTTCAAGGATGCGAGATTAGACCAGGATGAGTGCTCTGATATATCATAACAAAGGCATGCACCCCTACAAGTACAGATGGGTGTATGTTGGTGCAAGACAATGCAATGTGGCGGAGCGGCGCGGTAGCGAATCGGCAATTACAATTACCGGTTGGCCCCCGAAAGGATGAAGGAGTGCATCCACGAGTTGGCATCCTCTCAGTGTGTTGACCTGAATATGCATGTGCAGCTTCTCTAATCGAAGGTCTAATTGACCTGAACATGCACGTGCAGCTTCCCTAATCAAAGCTCCACTAGATCTTTGCCGCTCAACACACGTGAACATGATGTCATTATCGCTAACCCAACAATTCTGCTACATCATGGGAGATAAAACAGGAAGAGGAGGTTGGGATTCCCATGAAGACAGCAACATAAGCCTAGAGAAAATTTGATAGAAATTGAGAGGACGACATCCACGTGACATGAAGAGAGAAAGAAGAGAGGTCAGCACATATTGGTAATTTGATAGCATTCTGAAATACAGGGGTAAATTAGGGTGAAACGAGTCATCTGGGTTAATCTCTATTTTAATAACTCAGTCCCACGAGATGAACTGCTCCTAGTTTCTAATTCACGTGGCAATTTCTAGGAAGACTTCAATTAGTAGAGGTATAGATAGATAGATAGATAGATATGGATAGATATAGATTTATAGATAGATATATAGATAGACTGTGAGCAATACTGTTTATATGACGGCTGAGTTTATTTAACTCAAACTTTGAAAAACAAGGTGACAAGGTCGTAGGTTCTTTCTTTTTTAATTTAAGTGCATGCCTCCAATTTCATTCACATGAAAACGATAATACAGTGTATCAATCCTACTTAATTATTAGCAAAGAAACTCAAGACCAGATAATTTTAAAGCAACCGAGAATTTAGCAAATATTGGTTGCCTTCTTGACGGTATGATTCTATTTTTGACAAATAGAATATATTAGTATAGTGGAGATACCAATTACACCTAGCCTGCACCAACCAAACGTCCAAAAGACATTACGAATGCAAACAACCATCAAACAAAAAGAAGATGAAGAAGAAGAAAACAAAAGTGCAGCTACGGTGATCAATTCCTTGCAGCTGCAACATAAACCACCACCAAGGACAACATCCGGAGTCCATATACTCAAAAAGCGATGCCTCCAAGAAGGAAACAACGCAGTAGCATCGTCGTCCCCTGATCAAAGATCTTATGTTTTCACCCTGGAGAAAGTCCACACTTTCAAAACAATGCCTTCAACAAGGCCATTGCTAGGTACAACCAATTAAGGTCGGACCTTGAATTTTCACCCTGAAAGATAAGACTCTGTACTCCACCAGTGTCGCCACCTCCATTTGTCGATGCCTCTGATAGAAGTCACGATACACCAAGCAAATTCTTCATAGACTCGAAGCAATTACTATTCCTCAAACCTCTGCCGCCATGAATTCTTCGTCAATGTCTATACCATGGAAATGAAAGACCGATATGTCCCATAATGTCAACATTCAATGGAGCTTCGCTCCACGCCCTCTAGAGCCGCATGGGCTGAAATAATGACACACATGACCGGATCCCGTCTGATCAAGCAATCTAGAGGCATCATACGCCCAAAGGATATCTCCGGCGGAGCATCCCGAGACTCGTCAGTGGACAGACAAAGGAGGACAAGAATCAAGCAGATAACTGCCTTGGCGCGAGAAGAACCCCAGGACCATCTCCTTATTCTAGGAAATCCAGTAGGCAACCACGACGCCGATCAGATCAGCGAAGAAGAAGGCGGCCGCCGCTCCGTAGGCCCGCACAGACTCACAAGGCCCAGAGCAGACCAGCCGCTGTCGAAGCATCGCAGCCCGGATGTTGAGCCGCACGCCTCTACCTTGCCTCTCCGGCTAACACTGGCCCCGGCTACTAGGGTCGCGACATCTTGCGCCTCGATCTGCTAAGGCAACAAGGCAATGGAGAGGTTTGTCCATGACATAGGTTTTCTGTGAGGATCCTCTAAAGGCAACGAATAGCGCCTCCTCTGCCAGATCCTTGCCACCTAGGAAGCTCACCGCCACCACCCCGATGTAGGAGCGCCGCCCCAGTAGCTCACGTGGTCGCATCCATCGCCCACCCACCCCAGACTACCTTCGGCAGCTGGGCCCGCTGCTGCCGCGGCGAAGGCTGGCGAGAACGGCGGCGAGGGGTGTCGGAGATGGGGGAGGAGGCTGGCGGCACGAGGTGTCGCCCTGGGAAGCGACACGGGAGAGGAAGGGAGGGGAGGGAATTGCAATATTTCCAGTGATTGTAATATTTTTGTTGATAGCTTACCAAGCTATACATGCTTCTTGAGATAGTTGTTGAAGAGATAAGGTAGTTATGACGTAAAATCGCTGCCTGTGGAGACGATGTTGTAATGTAAGAGTTTCATTTTTACCGTGGCGAGATTAGACTGGGATGGGGGGAACTTATATATCATAACAAAGGAATGCACCCGTGCAGGTATAGAGGGTTGTATGTTGTTGCAAGACAAGGCAGCAAAGCGACATGGTAGAGAATCACAGGGCATCCGTGAGTTGACGTCGAGTAAATTCGTGTG
>NC_041392.1:703894490-703899496 GCF_002162155.2 Triticum dicoccoides | reverse complement strand
TGGAGGGGGTGTGAGTTATTTATCCAAAAACACCACACTTTGGGCTAGAGTAACCACTTGGTAAAAGATTGAAGGCAGAAAAAAAACCACCAGAACTGTGCCTAATGCGTAACGCGGAGCACTGATGCTTGAATTTGACCGTGAAAACTGTGGATCTGACCGGTTGGGCCCACCTATCAGCCCGATGTGGCATGCCTACATGGATACTTTGCTGAGGTGGCCAAAGGCCCATCTGTGGGCCTCTTTCTTCCTCGAAGCCATCTTCTTCCTCATGACCGCGACCACAA
This sequence comes from Triticum dicoccoides, assembly GCF_002162155.2. Taxonomy (NCBI): domain Eukaryota; kingdom Viridiplantae; phylum Streptophyta; class Magnoliopsida; order Poales; family Poaceae; genus Triticum; species Triticum dicoccoides. The sequence continues at coordinate 703,899,209 of NC_041392.1, read as the reverse complement.
CCAAGCCAAAACCCACGCCACCGCCGGAGCCTTACCCGGGCAAGCCTCCCCCCAGCTAACTGATGTCCGCCGCCATAAGCCACTGGATCACGTGGGATCTAACCCCAGCCGCACATCCAGCCCTTGTTCCACCCGGATCCGGCGAGGATCCGCCCGGCTGCCCGACTCCAGCAAAAGCGGACAACTGCACGACGGCTCGGCGGGAGTGCTTTGGCACCCTTCCACCAGTGCAGGATGGCGGGCTTGTCCGGCTCGTCGACCGCGAGTACGTGCATGACCAGAGACGATGGCGACGCCGCAAACAGTGGGTGCACGCAGAGGATCTCGGTGGGGCAGCACGGCGGGCATCCGCGGCGCCACACCTCCTCCTGCCAAACAACGACGGCGGACACGTCTCAGATGTCCATCAGAGAGCTCTACGGCGTCGCTCCGCACCCGAGGCATCTTCCGCACGGGACCTCCTGCTCGGTCTCGGATGTATGGAGATGCTTGCGGTGTCACACCCCGTGGGCACCGCGGCCATGCACGAGCACAAGTGCTGCTATGCACGGCGACCGGCGGCACCGCTGTGGTGCACAGTGAGGCCTTTGCCGCGCCTGTGTCAAGTCCTCGCTGTGAGCCCACTGTCGCCTTCACAGCCACAGAAGATTACCTTGGGCGACGCATCAGTGCTCTGCATTACGTATTAGGCATCGAGTTGATGGTTTTTTGTGCCCTGCCTCTAATGTGTTACCAAGTTATTACCCTAGCCTCAAGTTTGGTGGTTTTTGGGTGGTGTGGATTTGAAAAAAGAGCAGAGGAGATATATGGAGAAAGTGAAGCCATTGCAAAAAATATTATCTATTCCCTCGGTTCGTAAATATAAGTTTTTTAAGATTTTAATATATGAACAACAAGCAGAGCAAAATGAGTGAATCTACACACTAAAGTATGACTATATACATCCACGCGCCTACATACGGATGTACGTATATATTTAGAAATGGAGGGAGTATATGATATGATTTCTCTTATTAATTCCGGCAACTGATTAATGCTCATCCAAAGGATTGGTACACTCACCCGCAAAAAAAAAGGAGTGGTAGACTCGTCTTAAGAGAACACTGCCGAGTTAATCTCGCGAGATTTCCCACAACTGGGAACTGCCGAGTGCAGACTGCAGAGTGCAGAGGCCCTAATTGTTTCTCATTTCCAGATCTCGCCGGTGCCTTGCCGGATCGTGTCCGCCTCCCCAAGGCGAAGACTTTTTCCCCTGGGTCTCCGGTCGTGTCGCCTCCGCTAGGCTCAAGCTTCTCCTCTTGGGAAGGCGTTGAAGCTGTAGCACGCCGGAGCGCCCTAATTCTTTCTTCGTTTGCAGATCAAGTTCGCCTCTTTCTTCGTTCCTAACATCCGCGCGCCTCATCAGATCGTCTTCGCCTCTTTCTTCGTCCGACCTATCTGCTCCTGGCTTCCAGCTCGTCTTTGGCTACGCCCAACGATCAAGCAAGCCGGAGCGCCTTCTTCTCCTGGGACGGGGATCAAGCAAGCCGGAGCGCCTTCTTCGGTTCTTCCCCGACACAGCCACAGCCCATAGAGGTACGGTGAGCAGCAATTCTCCGCCCAAACTGGTCGCGGTCAGATCTCTCCTGTCCGGCCTGGTTTTCGTTTTTCCCTCACCTCCGTTGGCGCTCAGATCTCGTCTGTATTCCTGCAGAGAGGCGACGGATCACGCTCGCCATGCCGGCATAGTTCGACCGCCATAGTCGCTGCTGGATCTGCGGTCTCCAGTCCCAGGTAAACCGGACTTCGCCTTCCTCCTGTACTTTTCTTATTTGTTTCCTTAATTCAAGCCATTTGCCGGAGCAGTTAGCTGTGTGCCCAGACGCTCCACACCCTCTTGGCTTGTACTTACTAAATATTTCTGATTCATTTCAGTCCAACGGAGCACCATGCCGGACTGGAGAGGCGACACCCAGCTCGGGGACCTTCCCAAGGAGTTGATTGACAGCATACTCGTCCTGTTGCCGTCCAAGGACGTCGGCCGCTGCCGGGCCGTCAGCAAGTCGTGGTGCAGTATCACCTCCAGGTCTGAATTCATGCTTGAACACCATCGCCGCCAGCCGTCGCTCCCCATCATCAATGGGCAGGGCTGGCCTTCGAGTTTCGTCCTCTTCCGCCAGGCCGGCACCAGTTCCTCCAATCAAAAGCTCTGGCCATTCAACCCAGGCACCAGATTCCATTCAGATAGTTGCCTCCAGGGGACTTGTGATGGCTTGATCATCGTCAACTGGGGATCCCGGTTATACGTCTGCAACCCGGTCATCCGCAAACATATTCTCCTACCACAGCCTCAAGCTGGGCAAGCCTACAACCGACTAAGCGGTTTCTACCAGCACCATCTAACCGGAGAACACAGGGTTCTCTTGGTCTCAACTCCATGTCAGGGTAAATCCAACTTATATGTCATCACGGTTGGCTCTATGGAGCCGAGACATGTCACAGTGAAAATGCCAGTCGTCCTGTCATCTTATGTGGAACATAGGTTCCTGGTTAGGCTGCTCCCTGGGTCCTATTGTCCACCACCAGTCCAGCACCGTGGTAGCCTACACTGGTGCCCTCCTTGTGGTGCTGGTGATATTCCCAGAGGCATTGGAGACATTATTGTGTTTGACACAGAAGCCGAGTCATTCCGATGGATGCACACTCCTGCCCAGCCATACTCTGATAAGAAGTTGTTTGAGATGAAGGGGGAACTTGCTTTCTGGGGCGGCAGATACTCCAGCTCGAATATTGGTTTAACCGTCATCGATGTCTGGGTGATGCAGGATTACAAGGTCAGAATATGGGGTTTCCAGTACCGGATTGACCTCTCAACGTTGGAGGCATCACGACAACTATATCTATCTTCTTACAAAAAGAAAAAGAAAACACCACTTCGTCAAGCACTACAATGGTTCAACGATGTGGTTCTGCTCAACGAGCATGAGCTGCTAATAAGGTTTAATTCAGAACATGTGGTGCGCTGTGACACTGATGGTAAGTTTTTAGGTATGGTGAACATTGGGAAGAGTCAATATCGCATGATGCTCACCCAGTACTACCTCAGTGAGAGCATTATTCCAATTCCCTCCAATGATATGCAAGAAGATGACGAAGTGCCTCCATTCATAGGGCATATCTAAATGTTTGCGACTTCTGGTTTGTTTTATTCTTGGAATTTGGACATGCCATTTTGGATGGTTGAGGACTTGCAGTAGCAGTTTGCTGTCATCAGCTGCTGCTTATTAATTATGATGCCATGAACATCTTCCTAGTGCTCTGAACTGTGGAGTATCTATATATGCTATTGAAACCTTTTCTACTGTTCATCGCTGCTCCAAATTTTACTTTTGTTTCACATATTTCCATCTATGTATGTCTGTTCTTGCGTGTTAGTCGCTGAAATGGTTATTCGGTATTTCTCCTTTCAAGGCTGCAGGTATTTTGATCTTTGTTATTCAGAACGAAATTTGGTGCAAACACTCGGTCCTACTAAGTTTTTTTTTGGAATGCAATTTGGTCAAAGCTATCAGAGTAGTACTCCTACTTGCTATGCTTTTGCTTAGTTGTGTACATTATACCCCGTAATCAGCACACAATTTTTGTTGTTGAAATTGTCCTTGATTTTTACTTCAATGCTGATATGATTAAAGAGAAACTTGGTACTGTCATGTACTTCAGTAGCAATTTGCTGCTGCTTTTTTTGCTACCAGTGTTTTTGGTACTTTTAAGGTAGAAACGAGCTGAAAATGCGCTCCCCTGGACCAAGATAGGTGTGCTGAAAATGCAGTGGCCTGACACGTGTCATTCAATGGCCTTTTTTGAGAGCACGAGAAGTTCCGAGGCCAACGGAGCAATAGGGCCTGCACTACTTTCACAAACCCGTCTCGTTCCCTCTTGGTACCCATAGACTACCTCGGAGATGGTGTAGTTTACAAGCGGCCTAATGTGAGGCCTATTCGAAACGCGCCCAAACTTTTACCACACCTTACAGGGGGCATTTGATGACGCCGTGCCAGCTCCCGAGGATTTCCGGCATCATACGATTTTTTGATAATTTAAACAGTCCGAGAGAGGGTAGGAAGACCGCTCGCACATGCGTGTGACCCAATGTTGGTTCGACATGTAACAATGACCTAATATATATATGAAATAATCAATATTGGGGATATCACTTATCGGGAACTTATGGGTCGATTCGAGATAATGCGTAAATTGGTCAGTTTATCGGTATATCAGCCGATTTGTCGGCATATATCAGCCAATTTATCTTATCGGCCAGACACTGAAGCGATAAATCGGCCGGTTTATCGGAATATCGGCCGATATCTTGAACAATGAAAATAATGAAATAAGGGGAAAGGTTTCATTTATGAAAATAATAAAATAAAAATATAATAAAAATAAAATAAATTAAGTATATAAAAATACAATAAAATGAAATACAATAATTATTAAAAGTGAAATTAATAAAATTTTATATTGAAATAAAATAAAAATAAATTATAAACCATGTATCTAGCTATGACACTCGGCTTACCCAGCGCGGGACTTAGCGAAAATACACGCGCGCAGAGCTCATATTTGGCCCCAAACCGTGCCGCCCCCCTGTCTCTCCCCCCGCGCCGTCCCTCTCCTCGCGCCGCCGCCCACCCTCCACCCACCGGCCGCCTCACCGTCACCCCCTCCCCCCCGGCGCCG
>NC_041392.1:703888650-703894235 GCF_002162155.2 Triticum dicoccoides | reverse complement strand
CTCTCTCTCTCTCTCTGACCGGCCTATTTCTCTGTTGTCCAGGGCCGGCTCCTCCGGCGGCAAGGTGCTCCGGCAGTCCGGCTTGCCCCTGCTGATCTCCTCCTCGTGCAACAACGACATCAGCAACCAGGTATTGGTTCCCCTCCCTCCCCCAATTGCATCTTCAGGAACAAATGCGTGTTCTGTTACATATTTGGTTCAGTTTGCATCTGTCCATTACTTTGTAATTTTATTTGAATCAATTGTGATGGGCACAACAGCAAGTGTATGAGATATGATCATGTATTTGGTTGGAAATAAGGCTGGCGTACATAAAAAACTGCATTTTGGAAAATGGGGACCCCCTGGTTTGGTTCTGTAACCTGGAGTTGGTACCTGACCCGAAATAAGGCCGCCCCATTTTTGCTCAGTTCTCAAATTATGTAGGTTTGTGTTGTCAGGAGGGAATTTGACCCCCTGATTTGGTTCTGTAACCTTGAGTTGGTACTTGTTGACACTGCTTTTGTTTCCGTTTTTGCTTAAAAAATAAATAAATGCATTTTGTCTACCCAGGTGTTCATGAGCTGCAAGAATACCAAACAAATGAAATAGCACGCTGGCTAAATAAAAGTGTTCATGAGCTGCAAGAGTTCCTTATCTGCTAGATGTTTATTGAAAATGCTCACTTGGTTTTATTTCTGATGCAAATCCTTGATTCCATCGAGAGGGCCATGGCGCATATATGAATAACCTCTTTGTGCTCTCTGTCAAATCTCTTTAGAAGAAATTATTTGCCCCCCTTACAAGTTAAAGGCACGGGCAAACATTACAAATGCTAGAATTCATACATATATTGTAATCTAGTGAATAAGTCAGGCATGTCAATTATACGTTAAGCTTGTGGAAATACAAGTGTTGTCACTGTAAATACAAAAGGAGTGGCCAGAGCACGTATCTGGTTGCGTGGTGTGTCCACGCTCCCTTCGCGACCATATCCACATAAGGGTGTCATTGTCAAACCAGTCGGTGTGAGGTAAGTGCTTATGTGGACTCTTACTTGCGTATTTACATTCAAGATCTTTTGCAGATACTAACTTACTTGCCTTTTCATTGTGCACGGCCTTGGTGGTTCTTGGAGAAGACATAAAGGTGCCATGCCAGCCAAGCAGCATCATTGGATGTCTTTGCAGGCATTATTACCCTGGCCTGGTCCCCATAGGAGACGGTGAGGAGGAGCCAGCTTGGTCTTGGGAGCATTGGAAACGCGCTCCGGATACCGAAGACAAGTGGGGCAGGGTGTACAACAGTGCTTACGTGCAGAAGAAGGTAATAATTTCATCCGGCTCGGAACTTCTGAACTTGTGCCCTTATGGATATTATTGCTTCTATTGCAGAATAGGGAGAGAGGTTAGGGTGAAGAGCCGCTCAATACATTCATGGGATTATGTCTCTCCCAAGTCAAAGAAACCAGAAGGGGGGTGGGTCAACCGAGGTGCTGGCTTGAGGATTGATGCATACAGTGGGAAGTTCAAGGAGCACAACGGGCCCGACTCTGATCCGGCCTCAAGGGATATTGACGCTACGATTTCCGTCCAGTCAGGACAAGGCAAGAAGTGTGGCTGGTTATATGTTGGCGACGGTGCCATCCGTAAGGACATTCCAAAACTCTCCCACCTCCGTGCTACCACGTCGATCTCAGGTCCTGCTATAGAGTGTCGCCCACAACCTGGGCTGCATATGCTCTATCAATTCGAGGTATGTTTTTCTTAATTGACCTTCCTTGTGATTTCTTCTTTGTATTGCAACGATGGTGAACTTGTTGCGATGGCATATTGTAGGCCTGCCTAGAGAAAGAAACCAGGTTGCGGGAGGAGGCTCAGGCGAATGCCCTGCTTAAACAGGAGCAAGCCATGAAAATGCAGCAACCCCTGTTTCAACAACAACAATTCATGGCTACACAGCAAGCAGCCCTGCAGGAGGCGTTCGCTCAGTTCAGAGCTAATATGCAGGGTTCCACTTTGCCGGATCTTCCTCCACTTCCACCTCTTCCTACTTTCAACTTTGTAAGTCTTCCAATTTTCAATCATGCATCTTACCATCCTACTTAAAGATCATGCATTACCATCTCAGTCGGGACAAGGCTCCAATAACTGTGTGGTAGGTGGACCTACACCTGGCCAAGCAAGCCCAGTGACACCCACCCACTACGGCTCATGTCGCTTCGATCTCCCCGCAACAATGATCACTCGAGGTAGTTGTCTATGTTTGCGCATTGTTGATGCTTGCGTCTTGTCGTTGCTTGTGCTTCTCAACTTACAACTTGTGCATTGTTGATGGTAGAGTGCACAAGTGTTGATGCTTATATTGTTCATACTTCTTAGCTTCAATTTGAACCTTATATGTTGATGCTTGTTGACTCTTGTGCCTTATCGATCTTTGCAACTTAACTTTAGAAAATCATGTATGTGATAATGGACTTGTAGGTTTGCATCGTGGATGCCGTTGACGGTGGGCATACATGCTGCGGTGGAGCTCATTGCATCTTTTAGGTTCATGCTTGGTGTGAACTTGGAACTCATGGTCCTTTCATTTGTGAACTTCTGGTTACATGTATGTTGTTGTGAACCTTTGTTGGATATGTATGCATGTGTGGACTTGGAACTCACGGTCCTTTCGTTTGTGAACTCTTGTTGCATATGTATGCATGTGTTGACTTTGAACTAATGGTTCTTTCATTTGTTATGGTTGTCAACTTGTAATATATTGTTGTTGTGAACCTTCGTTGGATATATATTGCTTATTTGTTGGATATATACATTGCTGGATATATATTTGTTGGATATATACATTGCTGGATATATATTTGTTGGATACATACATTGCTGGATATACATTGTTGCTGCTCTGAAGCAAGTAAAAAAAATGCCATATCGGCTATAAGCCGTGTACCCCAGCAAATAGCACCCGGCTTATAGGCCATATAAGCCACGGGCAGGCTATAAGCCGTGTATCCCAGCAACCTGGCACCCGGCTTATAGGATAAATAAGCCACCGGAGGGCTATATAAGCCGTGTGCCTCAGCTATATGGCACCCGGCTTATCTATAAACCGTGCAACGTATAGGGCACTCAGCGTATGTATAAACTGTGCAACACACACTGGCACTCGGCTTATACAGACGGTGACATGTGGCCGTTAACAGCTGGCTGCCATCATGTTACTTTATTAAGCCGAGTGGCTCGTATAAACACTCGACTTATATATAAACCGAGTATTTTTGCCACGGCACCCGGCTTATACCTGATAAGTCGGTCCACTGTAAGCCGTGTCATATAAGCCGGGAGTTTTACTCGGCTTATATATAAACCGAGTTTATATCGATATAAGCCGAGTTCTTTGGGTACACGGCTTTAAAGTTTTTTCCTGTAGTGTTCGGATGGAGGGAGTAGAAAATCGGACATACTTTTTTCGGGAAAGCAAAATCAATAAACTAGAAGGAAAACATCAAACACAATAACGCGCATGACTAGGGAGCAGTCTCGCGTTGTCAGCGTCAGCGGAGGAACATTAGTCGGTGGAGAAAATCTAGTTGCATATTGGCGCTCTTTTTTTGTCTCATTTAGTCGCTTCATCTCCTCCTCCTTTGCATGCCCTTCTCCTCCTCTACTCATATATATGGGCCCTTTCCCACTCGTGCATGGCGCCTCCTCCCATTCCTTCTCCCCTTGTCTCAGTGCACGCAGGTTTCTGCATGGGAAGAGTGGCAGAGGAGCCTCATGCAGCATGGAGGCAGCGGCGGCGGCTAGGAATAGTGTGTGTGTTATCAGTGGGAAGGCTTCATCGCCTCGTGGCTCCTCAATCTCCTACCGCGACCACGTGGAAAATGACGGCGATGAGGAGGCCCGACCCTTGGCGGAGACCCACACCCCCAAGTGGTTGCGACGCCGGATCTCTTCGCCTCACGGGTCTAGCCCTCCCGTCCACGCTGCGACGCCGACGGTATGGAGGCCCGGGCTCGTGCAAGCACCGCGGCGTCGTGTGGCCGGCAGGGGCTCTTTGGACGGCGCGGCGGGGGACTGCCGCGGCGCCCAGTCATGTGTTCTGGCCACGCCAAGCTGTAGATTTGAGCTGTTGTCTTCAGTTCGTTTCCTCCATGTTTTGATCTCACCTCTTCCCCACCATCCCTCTCAAGTAAGTTTGAGCTTGAGACAGTGAAATCCCTAGCAGGTGGCAGAGGCTGACTGCCATGACATCTCCCGAGTTTGTATGTGCCAGTTTTGGTTGTGCACACCAATCGTTTGATGAATTGTAGAAGAAATTGTATGATGTTGTTTATTCTAGATTGGTGCTAACTGCTTGAGTATATGTCAGTTATACTGATTATGTTGTTGTAGCTCTCTAATTTTAGAAATTGGAACACAGCAATCACCTGTGAACATTTTTATTTGTATCAATGCTGTTAGATATTTCAACTCTCGGAAATCATAACATTTTGATATGCTGTACATAGAGTAGCATCCATCCTATCTAACACTGGTAATACTGGCTGTGGCTGATCTTCTTCACCAGGTCCTTGTTGGCTTCACAGCCCATATGGTAGGCGAACTACATACGGGAAGTGCCTTATAATGATGTGTGTACCTAATTAAGCAATTTTTCTTCTCTATGTTTCAGTATCCTGCTAATCTTGATGGCCTGTTGAATTATCTTCTTGTAATATATATGCAGCAGCTTAGTGAAGATAAACTTCCTGAAGAGGTCCCCCTATTACTTGATGACATTGTTGCCGGAGACACGGCCAAGGCAACTGTGCTCCGTCATGATAGAGCACCATGCAGGACATGTAAGTCTTATTTGGTTAATTCCCCTGCTCACTGCTTTTGTTTGTTCCAAAAGATTTCTCCATGTAACAAATAATAAGAAAAGAGGAGTTGGGTTGGGGGCATACGAGCTTACTGTTTGTTTTGTTTTTAGGAACCGGGATGCGTGCCATATGTTAGATCTCTTCCGGGCAAGGAACATATGCATAACATAGTATGCACTTGCAATGGAAATCGAGGCGCATTTTGATCTTCTGATATGCACTGCTGGCATAAAGATTATGTTTGTTTTCACACACACACACACACACACACACAGGTGTTCCATAGTTAATTTTGCAGAGGAAAAAAACATGAAGAATGTAGCTGCATGTAGGTTTTGTTATGTCAGATTGTTGACATGCCAACTGAAGTGCCTGATTGTTTGATAGGCTTGAATTCTTACGGTTTCTTTCTTACTTGACATGTTTTGTTTTATTTTGGGAAAACCCAATGATTTTTTCCTAACCCAAAATTGCTGAGGTAGGTAAGAACAAGTATATAGTAGTAATGCACCATATATACATTGAAGTATTATTTATGTTATTCTTGATCAACCCATGAATTATCGCATTCTGGAAATCAAAAATATCTGATGCAACATATATGTAACTCCTCAGGATGTTCTGGGATCCGGGTGAGCTTGATATGGCCTGACATAGCTCATTTAATGATGAAGTAGTTGAACAAAAGGAACAAGTCGGGAAACAGTTTTTCAGCTGTGAACCAAGTTGTGCGCTCTCTCTC
>NC_041392.1:703882027-703888283 GCF_002162155.2 Triticum dicoccoides | reverse complement strand
TGGTTAATGAGCCTAATAATTGTTTCCCCTCATTATAAAGCTCTTGAACCATTTTCTCATTTGTTTGGACAAATCGGGCTGGAAGATTTTATGCCCGTTTCTGCATTGGATATATGTATTAAGAATTTAAAATGCTACTGACCTTTTAGTGTGTTGCTAAGTGCAATTTCAATATATGCCTTATGCTTGCATGTGCTAGATGTTCTAGTTTCCTATATAACTCTGATGCTGGTCTTTCTTTGAAAACAAATGAATCTTCCTTTTTTGGAACATTATCAAATAATTTTTCCTGTACTATTGAGTATTGATTAGTAATTGAGTTCTTACCTTAAGGATATGTGATCATATATGTTTCTCTTTACACAAACAATATACACCATTTTGCAATGTACATTGCTTCAAGAGGTGGTGTTGACTATGATTTTCTTTTGGTATTGAAACTCACTACATAATTAGTATTCCATTTCTTGAGATAGAACACATGCCATGAGCAGATATTGCAAATTGCCTTGTTTTATAGGTAATCCAAGAGTTACGCCTGATCTTACACATGATGTTTGTTTGTTAGCAAGGATGATGCCTGCTAACAAGCGCGCTGGTCTCTAATTATCGTTGATTGAATACCGTGCATTATTGAAAATTGGTTATTATCAAATGTGGCTGAAAGGGAATGTCCCTCGGTCGCTGTCCTAAATTTTTTTCCCTCAAGTAACTAGCTTACCATTGGTAGTTAGTGAGTTGATAATTGGATGTCTAATTCTAGATACGTGCATGGTGCACCATCTACTTGACGGTATGCCCATATGGATTGTTTGATCTCTTTTTCTCTGCATACTGCAGGTGCAGGTCCCCCGGTCGCTGACGACAAGGTCAGATGCTTAACGAGTTCTTTTATTTTAGGATTTTAAGATGATTAGTCCTTGAGCACCATAGTTGATTGAAATGAAATATGCGGATCACTTTTTGCTTCGAATTCAAATGAAATATGCGGCACAATAAAATGGTGTATATAGTGAGACTATGTACTGTATGAGTTATTTGAGTAGTGATGTGAAAGCAATGTATAAACTTGTTGAATTCACTTAGTTTGCTGATACTGCTTTCACTACTAGGGAAAAGGCTAGCAGCAGCACGGGTTTTAGGCCTATCAGCAGCGCGGGTACCCGCGCTACCAATAAGGCGCTACAGCTAACGTATAGCAGTAGCGCTGGTCCACCCGCGCTACTGCTACACAAGTGTTGCAGCAGCGCTCTTAAAGGAACCTCGCTGCTGCTAATAGCTATAGCGCGCTTCCCCTGTGCGCGCTACTGCTACAACCGCCCTGCTGCTAACTTTTCTGCACTCGCTACTGCTAATTTTAGTAGTTTTTTGTTTTTTTTGGCATATTTGTTTTGTATTTGAACAGGCTTTATAGAAGAATCTTTAGCACATACAATGTCATCATGATACACATACAAATGCCTGCGAGACCACAAATGTAATCATAGCATATACATACAAATAGTCTCGTCATAATCATCATCCAACACAAAGTGGTATCTTGTCATCATCTCGAAAATAGCGATACATGCAAGTCTCGAATACTTGCAACTACAATGTCATCCATGTAAACAAAGGTATACGCGAGAAGAGCTATCACTATGAGTGAGAGCGGAACTATGCAGTACATGAGATGGTGGTTACGAGTCCTCTCTCGCGCTAGCGTGAACCTCAAGTAACTAGCTTATCCTTCTTGTCTGCTTTTGAAGCCTTTATGGCTGGCGTCCGAGAACCCATTCACTTGCGCCTGACACTCATGCCACTCGTTGTACACCCCCGGAACCTTCCCTTTATACACGACATAGCAGTTCCATCTCACCATCAAGAAACTAGGTACCTGTTAGAGATGCATGTTCATGAAGAGGATGTACAATCATATATATGCAACAAAATATACGAGAAAACACCGAAAAATAAAGGGTTAGCAACTAGATGTAACATACAGTACGCAAATTAATTAACTAGAGGTACGCAGGTCATCGTACGCAAACTAACAAAGTAGCGTTACGCAAGTTCGGCAGGGATCGTGGACATCACAAAGTTGCATCACTACAAATAGTATACAAGTTCAACCGACACATATCATCATCATCGGCATCATAAATCACTAGAAGTTTCATCCTTCCATATCATCGAGGATGGACCCTAGCTTCTTGAACGGCGTGAGGTCTAGATGTTGCATGCCTATGCGAGTTCGGACGTCAGCTCGCGATATAGGGCCGTGGTGGAACATCCCCTTCTCATCGACGACTTCTTTCATGATGATCGTCGCAATGTCGCTTTGGATGCGAAAGAAGTCATCTCTAAGTTTATAATCCGCTTCTCCATGAGATTCTAGCCACTTGTGGATATGATCATCATTTCTGCTTCTCATGCGAAGCTTTTGGTAATCCGTGTTGAACTGATTCATGAGATGGAGGATGTACAATCCATCCTTCTTGCTTGGTTTTGGGACTTGGATGCAGGAGAAGTTAGTTTTATGCACGAAACCCATCTTCTTGTTCCTTTGTTTCCTGATCTGCATGTGGCCACCTCTAAAGCTGAAGCCTTGGAGAGCATCATCTAGAATATTCATTATGTGGGTGTAGTCTTTTTTCTCGTAGTCTCTGGAAGGGTCAAAATACACGGCGTGGGAGACTTGCGGATAAAGAACGATAAGGACGGCGCGCCCGTTGCTGCGGGGAAAAGACACCTCAAATTATTCCCCATAGAGAGAGAAGGAATGATTGAAATGTATGAAAGGGTTGTTCGAAACTGACTTACTTTGGATGATAAGGCACGAGGACAATTTCCCGATCCTTATTCTGTACCATGAAGTTTTGGAGGTAGTCCCTAGCAGTTTCACACTCAAAGTCGCTGAGACTCAAGAAAGACTCGTGCATGTAGTACGGATCCGCCACACAGATTTGCGAGACTTCTTCACTGTTCATGACAGAGCTCATATGTAGCGCAAAAAGGCGGACGATTGTAAAATCGAGACGCCTTGTCAGAAACATCTCAAAGATATGGTCAAACCGCAGGAAGAACACCTCCGCGGGCCGTGTCTCGACGTAGCACTTCCCCTCAGGCACACAAGCCGCGTATGTCGGATATCCTGGATCCTTTGAGGCCAGTAGGCTTTTCTCAGTCGACAGCACATGGTCGTGCAGTCTCCAGAGATCCCCTGATAGTGCCTCCAGTGGTTTCGGCGGTAGCATTGGCTCGCCCGTGAGATGGAACATGGCCGCACCTTTCACGGGTACACGCTCTTCAGAATGCATCGTTTGGCTGCTATGTGCTCTGGCTTGTTTGGAGGCAGCTATATTCCTTGATCTCTTTCTCTCCTTTTTTTGGGCACACCTTCTAGACCCTTCCTTAACCCCTGCCCCAGTGTTCCCGGGCTAAGTACTGTACGACCCTCGCGCTGGGATAGTTGAGCCTATGTTGAGGCGGCATCTTCAGGCGTGTCCTGTGAGGATTTCATGAAGAGAAACTTTTTGCAATCCCTGCTACGACCTTCCTGCCCGGGCATATCATCCATATCCTCATTAGCAAGCTGATAGCCCGATTCGTCATATGGTTGACTCATCAATTCTATGTCACAGTCATACGCGTTTGAATTGAGGAAATCCATAGGGTCGACCTCCGTCTCATCATCCATTCTCTGTTATACAGGACAAATTACATCAGCCAGCACTATTGCACCCCCTTCATCATGTCGTTCGCCGCTCTCACCCGGCACTACAGGAGCTGGTAATTGCATAGGCGGGGTGGTGGTCTCCGCACATGCATGTTGATGTGTGGTTATTGGTGTGCTCTCGGCCGGCTCCAGACGAATAAGATTCTTCGGCCATAGCAGCACCCAACCCTTGCAGCTTCCAATCCACGGCGGGGTCTCGTCGTCCGCTCCCACATGCTATACTGGAGGAGGCAAATCCTCGTGCCCCGATTTCACACTGGAAAAGCTAACCCTGAAGTGCCCAGTAGGGATCGGCTGGTTGTGGAACGTGGGTTGCAAGGGGTCCATTATCATCCCCTTTCCCACGTCCACCTTCTGGCCTTTGATCAAGTAGAGTATGGTGCACGGGGTTTCTTTCACCTGCAAACACATATGTCTGTGGCGTAAAACATCCGAAAGGCAACAAAAATGGAATATTATATATATATATATATATATATATATATATATATATGTTGGTGCGACATGTAATTACCGCGACGGCGTCGAGCTCAACCAAAGACGAAGGCCCACCAAGCGCGCTAGAGACTGAGGACGGGCTGCTATGAGCGGGAGCGGCTGCGAGAGAAGGCCTAGTTGCGTGAGCAAGTGATGGTGCGATGGTGTTGTTGTTCATGGAGTTGCTCCCGATGAAACTGGGCAACAGAAATCATGTACCGTCTTGTCTGGATTTTCCTTCGTCCAGTTGATGATAACTGGAACCAAGTTAGTAGCAAAATCATTTCTGCAGGCAGTTACAGCTGCATTGACTGCCTGATGTAGCAACTCATATTTGTCCTCGGCTGATTTTTTCGCGTCCTCAGCTACTTTTTTCTCGACCACAAGCTTCACCTTCGCGTCGATGTCCGCCTGACTAAACTTCTTTTTTTGCTTCTTGGCCTCCGGGCCCTCGTTGTAAAACACCTTCCACGTGGCGCCATCTCCAGCGCCGTGCACACGACCATATTGTGGCCGCTGGCCCAAAAGGAGTCCCTTAAGTTCGTTCAAGGCCCGGTTGAGAGGGGTGTCCCACTTGGGCCTCATCAGAGAAGTAGGGTTTTCAGCTGCAAGCTGGTGTTGCTTCTCCAGTAGTCTAATCAATTTCCTCGTGATCTTGTCCGTGTAAAAAACATTTTTCTCCTTGTCCCACTTGTAGAGGGCCCTGATGAAGTCATGCTCCAAGGGGTTGGTGAACTTCGCGAAGGGGTCTGGGAGACCCGCGGCTTCACGTTCCGCGTCCTCCTTATCCCATATGGGCCTTTTACCGAGGAAGCCACGGCTTCCGAGGCGATGCTTCCCCGTGTTCCTTTGCTGAAGGCTCTTGAATTTCGCAGCCTTAGCCTTGGCGTCCTCGGTAGCGCAAGTGTCCTTGAACTTTTCGAACTCCTCTTCCGTAAGTGTCGGATTTTCCTCCAGAATCTTGGACAGGGGTTCCTCAGCCTCGATAGCTCATTTCACCCTCGATTTCCAGGAGGCCAAATCATTGCTGAACATGCCCATGGCGTGATTGTTAATCTTTTTCATCTTCGGATCATACCACGGTTGTTCTATGTTATCATCCCGATCGGGGAACTTGAATCTCTTGTGCAACTTCGTTAGGAGCAACTGCGTCAAATGTTCTTTACTCCTTAAGTCATCGTCATTGATGCTCACGCATTCCCGTAGGATGCATCCTACTTGGTTCCCATAGCACTTGCGAGGTTCTTCCGGCTCTAACGGCTCAAAACTTGCTAGGTGCCATCTTTGTGCTCACAAGTCGTCCAATCCCTAGTTTGTTAGGTTTTCGTATCCTCTGCTTCTTATGCCTCTTTTCGGTACCAGCATCGGCGCCGGTATCTTCCCCGGCGGTACCTTCCCCACCGGTCTCGGCGCCGCCATCGGTGTCGGTGTCGTCGTCGATACCATCATCGAGGCGGACCTGCAAACCTTGCTTAGCAGTCAAAAAGTCGAGGTAGTCTTGTTCATCCTTGTAATCCATCTCGTCTGCATCTTGGTCAGAAGGCCCGGTTTCTTCGTTGTTCGACATGTTTCCTATGATTAAGTATCCTCATTTATTTCTAAAAGTATGAATAAATGAGAAATGAGATAAAAAAGAAATCTATGTGCCAGCACTCGATATGCCAACTATGTAGCACAAATCATGCCTTTATTCACGGGAAATTTCGGCATGACCTTTGCTAAAAAATGGACATATCGAGCGCCTGAAATTCACCGGAACGGAAATGAATCAACATTCCGGCGTAACATAGGCAACTCAGATCATTTACCAAAACATGACATGTCCAAAACATGACATATCCACATATCACATGTTCAGTTCAAATTTGCATATAAATTCAACAAATTTTGAAACCTATCTAAATTCATAACTAAATAGATAACCTAATTAACATAACTAAAACCTAAGTAAATTAACCCTAGCTAGCAGAGAGAGAGAGAGGGGGGGGTGGTTTACAGAGGGTGCAGGGCGAGGAGGCAGGCCCGACGACGGCCGAGGTTGGGAGGGAAGGAAGCAGAGGA